>NW_011501267.1:49083-50058 GCF_000495115.2 Populus euphratica
AATAATAATAATAATAATAATAATAATAATAATAATAATAATAATAAAGAAAAAGAAGGAGAAACGGAAGAAGATGATGAGAACTTTGAGATGGAATATTAATGTAAGGATTAAATAATGATAATAACAAATATCAAGGTTAGAGGTTCCACTAATGGTATGTCAAACAAGTATAGTATAAACTCTTATTACTCAATTGGAAACCACACACAAAGGAGGTTCCAATTTGATTATAGATTATTAACATGATTACATTCGTCATCTTATTCGATTAATGCTAATACTTGTAAATCTAGTCAATCATTCATTATTATAACTTATGTTAACAACAAATCAAGTTCCTTTCATAGCTGAGGTGTCGGTTATACCATATAGTATAGGCTATGAAAGTGTCAAGCATTTGTTGTACCAAGTATTATACAATATAAATTAAGATTAGTCATTTAACAAGCAAAGTATTAAAGAGTGAACAAGATAACAAATACAAAACATGTTAGTATCAAACATTAAAGTCCATATTAAGTTTACACTATACTTATTCTTACACCATTAGTGTAACCTTTTCACCTTGACATAATAAACTTAGCTAGACATAATGAAAGAAAGACTAAACATTATGAAAGAAAGAAAAATAAATAAACATAAATAAGAACATAAACAAGATAAAAGTTAACTAAGTAAAGGAAAAGAAATGAAAGACATAAACTTGATATTAATGAAAGCAAAGCATAAACATTACAAAAAATACAAAGAGAGAAAGCAAGAGCATGATCTTGATCTGGAAACCAAGATGCCTAAATGCATGGCAAATGCCTCCTTTTATAGGCCAAAATTGGGAACTATTGATTTGATGACTAATTGATGAGTGGGTGACCAACTCTTGACTTGGTGACAACACTTGGCATAACAAATACTTGGCACTTTCATAGCTCAACCATATGGTATAACCTACACCTCTGTTATGAAAGGAACTTG
>NW_011501213.1:0-11865 GCF_000495115.2 Populus euphratica
TTTTTTTATCAAATTTCTAAATTTCTCCAAAAATTCTGAAATTTTAACCCAAGCTAAAGTATTATATTACAAGGCTCCATGCAAATTTTTAAATTTTTTTAATAACTCAATTAAAAATTATGAATTTTTTATGTAAAATTAATTAAAAATATTGATAAAATCTTAACTTGAGCTATAACCCATCCTAGCCCTTGGCATTCCTCCGCCCATGTTTATAGGTTCCTGGTTGGGAAGCAATACATCAAAAAGATGATTGAGGATTTCCTTCAAATGACAATGTCTATCAGCTATATTGATCTTCATTTTGTGTAGTCCATCTTGGACTTCACCAAGTGCAGTTTCTAGATGCTCAATATGTTTTTTTTATTGATTTTCATAACTAGGCTTTGATACCAGTGTTATGTTTCAATAATTATTTTATAATGTTTTCTCTTAGGATAAGAATAAACTGCAGATTGAATAAAACTTCCTCCTCTTCATTAATAATACTTGACTACTTAAATAGCAAAACCAATTAACAAACTCATGTACTTAAAACCAACAAAATAAAGGATAATGTCAAACATTTGTACTAACAGAAATACATATAAGTAAATAAGTAAATAACACATGTAATTGTAAGAGATTTATTCCAATATCCATTCCCGCACTGCCCATATGCACAATGCACATCTGCTAACTACCCACCTGCTCTTATTGTCAGCATGGGACATGCACATCCTCTAACTACCCACCTGCATGTCTGCATGTTCTTATTGTCAGCATGGGACATGCACATCCTACGTCCCTTTATTCTCAAAAGTATTTGGGATTTGGTTTGAGACCCCGTATTGAACATCATCATGACCCAACAAAGTAACCGATAATAAGAATTTAAATTTACAATCTCCCGATTCTTCAAGAAACAGAAAGCTTTGTGGAAAATTAAATGATTAGAATAGCAATAATCTAGATATTTTATATCAATTTTAACAATAATACTATTCACAAGAATTGTCATATAGCAAACAGCCTAAATAAATACATAATCATGATAATTAGTAAATTATCTCTTAGTCTTCGTACAACACAATATGGTAAGAGAAATGATAAATAATTTTATTACTGTTACTATAACTATATTTTTAAATTATTTTTGTAGCTGGTCCTATAAATAACAACATTATCTAGTACAATAATCTAACTAACTTTATCTATTAAATCTTTATAATTACTGCAAATATATATTTTTTTAAATTGTTGTCATTTTTTATTCAATAAAACTATACTTCTAAAAGATTTTTTTTTTGTTGTCAGAACATCAAAAACTTATATGAATTAAGAAAAAGGTTTGCGCTTGAGGGTTGTGGCCTAGTGGACCTACCAGGGAATTCTCTGTCTCTATATCTAGATTCGACTCTTTATGCACATGCTTGTTATTCTTGTGGTGCCTTACTTGCCTATTGAGCTTGCAAGGTGTTTAATGATTTCGAGAATTAGTCGTGATGCGCATAAATTGGTCTAGATTCCCCGGATCATTAAAAAAAAGGCTTTGATGAAAAATATATTGTTTCTCTATATTTTTTTTACTATCATATAATTGATTCAAAAATAGAATTATTTGTTACAAGACATGAGTAATATATTTTTTTTTTGCAATATATTTGAGTTAAAATTATCATAACATGTTTTTTTCTCATTTTCTTATTATATTTTGCTTTTGTGGTCTTGATAAGCTATTATTTAAAAAATAAATATTCTAGTTAAAAAAAAGTATAAAAAGTAGCGTATTAATAAAATGAAGGATTTTTAATTAAATAGATGCTATTTTATCTTAATTTTAAATCATTCAATTTTATTTTGATGATTACTTTAATTTTTTTTTAATTTTTAATTACATTATTAAAATGAAAGAGGATTTATACTAGAAAATTATTTTTTTCAATATAAGTTAAATTATTACTCTTATTATAAAAAAAAATAATTTTAATATAATTAAATAAAAATAAATTAAAAAGCTCAATACAACATAATATTAAATATCTTAATCCATATTTATTTCTCAACTATTCAACTTAGTTTTTAGTTAGCATTAATAATTATTTTTAATATTTATTGACATATTTAATTCTTGATTTATTTTATTAAACGCATTCATCATCCTTTAGATTCACAATTAAAATTTGTCTTGGTTCCATAAAATGTGTAGATGATGCCTGCGTATTCTTATTTAGCGTTTTTTTTTTTTTAATCTAGTCCATTATGGGTTTCAAGACTCTACATAAATAAGAGTTTTTGTAATAAATCATTTAATAGTTAATAATTAATACACAAGGAACAACTTGTTTAAAAAATAAGTTTTACATGGTTGGTAAAAAATAAAAGAACAATAAATATATTTATACATATTGGGTTCGGATTCGAGTTTTCTTGATAGGAGGAAAATATTCCTCGGTACCCGTCTTCATTTAGAGAAAATACTTTGCATACCTCTTATCTCTTATATGGCAAAATTAATGGTCATGTATAGGCTGTTTAAATCATATGATTTAAATTTAATTTAGAAGTTTTGATAAAATTTTAAATTGAGAATCATTTTAAGTGTCAAAAATTAAATTTTAAATAGAATTTAATTTTTAAAAATAATAAAAAAATAAATTTGATTTACTATACTTAAAAATAACTTCTTCAAAAATTTCCAACCAAATTGAGAGCCGTGTTTCCGCAGCAGTGTCCGTGTCGTATCGTTTCAACATGGACATGGCTAGGTGTTTTCAGTTCACCGTTCCGAGCAACAAAGCCTTAAATAACACCATCAACAAACAGAGACATAAATTTCTCCATTTCATTCCTCTCCAAAACTAAAGCAAACTCGACTCCACTTCCATGCTTGCACTTTGTCATAGAAATTGCTGCGGTCTGATCTATGGAAGTAATCTCAACCTTTTCTGGCCTCCCCCACCCAAGATCAGTTCCATAAACATCATAGTGAGTTGACCCAGCAACACCAAGAAGTAATGCAGCGCCTGGCCTTGCTGTCTTGTTATATGTTGCCAATGCCTCCTTTACTCCATCAAGAACTCCTTTCTCTAAGTTTCTGATAGTATCACCCAGTCTTTCTACTGCCCAGGCAAACCCATTCTCCTCTAGCAGAGCTTCTGCTTCTGTATCTACAGCGAAGGGATAAAGACAGTTACCAAAATATTTGTCATGTATTGGAGGTTCTAAACGAGCTCTACAGTCTGCGAGGAACCCAAAAACAACCTTTCTATTTTTCTCTAACCCCTTTGACTTAACCATACAAATCACCACATATGCGTAGAGGAGAACAAAACTGGACATGTGGACGAGCTTTGTTTCATTTGGATCTTCTTCGTGGATCTTTTCGAATTGCGTGCGAACCCTTTCCCTAAGATTGTTTATTTGCTCACGAGATACCTCGACCACTGCTCGTACTAAGCTAGACTGAGGCGTTATAACTGGCAAAAGCTTCAAACTTCTAGAGCAACTAGGATCCTGACCAGGAACTTTTACTCCTAACCAGGCGTTCAAGAACCTCTTTTCAAACCCTGCAGGATCTTGAATACCTGTTCGATCAAGAACCGGTGTTAATTCTGGCAACAAAGTTGGATATTGCTGCTTCTCGTTATCGCTAAGTGTGCTTATGTAGGACCATGCTTTGATAAACATGGAGTAGCTCGTGCCATCAAGGATAGAATGGTGTGAAGACATTCCAATGCAAAAGCCTTGATTGGGAAACAATGTTATTTGCATAGTCATAGCTGTAGCTTTTGCGTCAGTGACAGGCAACTCAGGTAGATAATGATGTGACTTGATAGCTTCACGGATGTTATTGCCTGAGAGATGATCAAAATCAGCATTAGACTCCGCAACCGTGAGTTGAATAGCATCATTTGGAGTGTATAGAATTGTGGGTTTGGTGGCCTGTGGCGGCCAAGTGATGTTGCCAGCAAGAGGAAGGAAGTGAATGAGAGTACGAGAGAGAGAATGTTTGAGTTTGGGAAGGATTACTGAATTGAAGAAAGCTGGTGTTGACTCGGTGAGTTTATAAAAGAATATGTATCCAACTGGTTGGAGTTTCAACCACATAATATCAAAGAAGGTGAGTGGGACTGATAACTCCGTCGCAAACTCGGGTGGCGTAAAGAATGGGGTGACATGGTGAACGTCCAGGATCTTTACTTGGTGGGCAGAAGTCATAACGATACAGAGATAGAGGCTAGAAAGTGATCTTTAATTTTTAATTCTTTTAGGTCTTTAAATTCTCTTACATCAGTTTGTAAATCCAGGCGCTTTTAATTTGCATTAATTACAATTTATCACAATATTAATTCCAATTTAATCACAGACACATGTAGAAGAAGTTTCTGAAGTTTCTTTTGTTTCGGTTTTTGTTTACTTTATTATTTTTTTATTAAGTTGTTTGGGAAAATAGCATATCTGTTAAATAATAATAATAATGGATATAAAACATTAGATAAACCAAACAAATCTTATTTTATAACATGAAGATTTTTTAAACTATCTATTTTGATATTTTTGAGTTTCTCGTAAAATTAGAAAATTAAAAACATATATATGTTTTCAAAAAACAAAAATCTTCTATTTTCAATTGATAATAACATTTTATATTTCAAAATAACAAGAAATTTTTTTCATAAGTTAACATAAAATCTCTTATTAACATAACAAAGAACAATTAAAACAGTTAGGGTCAATTTCACTATTTATATAAACAATAAAATATCTCTATAATAATTCTTTCATTTCAACTTTTTTCTTCTACTTTGTTTTTTATTTTTGTAATTGTCACCTTATAGTAATTGATATTGTGTATATTTAATTGTCACCTTATAATCACCTTATAGTAATTGATATTGTGTATATAAGATTAGGTTTTTATACCTATTGAAACATTTCTAGATCTACCAATTCATTTGATTACCATAATATATAGTTGTTGGGTTTTCTTTACTCTTAAATTTATTACGCTGAGAGACAAATATATTAGAAGAAATATAAGTGTGATATATGATAAAATAATAATAATAATACAAAGTCAAAACTCAAGAATAAAAAAAGATTGAGAGGAAGGTATACTTTTATTAAGTGTTTATCTTTAAACTCTCATAGCTATTCTTTTTTTTTTTTGTGTTACTCAATAATATTGAATTACAAGCTTTTTTATTAGCATAAATTCTTAAACAATAAAAAAATTAAACTAATACAAAAAAATTCTAATTTGAATATGAATTGTATTTTGCTTAATGAATTAGTTGACTATTTCTTAACTAGTTGACTGTTTTAATTTATTCCACTTGGTTACTCAGTCTCAACTACTCAACCAATTTAACTAATTTTTAAAAATCAGTTTACTTTCAGCATCCTTTTAAAACTTGATTTCTTTATAACTCCCAACATATTTCTCATCTTGATAAAAAAAATTATTTTTTTAATGGCTTTGTGAAGATATTCATAACTTGGTCTTATGTCTTTAAATACTTGACTTCAACTTCCTTGTTTGTAATGCAATCTCATAAGTAATGAATTCTCGTGTCAATATGCTTACTTCTATAATGAAACGCTAAATTCTTTGCTAATATAATGGCTGATGAGTTATCCGTATAAATTTCAAAGGGCTTCTATGTAGCATTCACTATTCTTTCAATTATCTCTTTAGCGATATGGAATGACAAGCACATGTTCAACTTCACATATTGATAAAGTGACTATAAATTGCTTGTTTGAACTCCATATAAATATTGTGTCTTCTATATAGAAAATAAAACATGTAATGCTATTTTTAAGAGGTGGAGTATAAGGAAGTGCATATTTATAAGAATTTTAAAATTTATGGTGTGATTGAAACAATGGCTATGAAGTTTGTGCATTATTGTTATCACTCTTCCAGTTGAAATTTGAGTGATTTCTCCAACCAGAATTGTATGTTTGCGAGTATGGGTTATGATTAGGCTTTTGAAAACTGTTTAAAACATGAGCTTGTTCATGGAGGTATTCCCTAAAACAAGACAAAGTTGGACAGTCATTGGTTGAGTTATTCCTTAAAATAAGACAAAGTTGAACAGTCATTGGTTAAGTATTTATTGGTTTCACATATTTGATACACAATGTTTTGAACAGATTTTAATTTACCATTATTTTTCAATTCTAGTGCCTCGACTTTTCTAGCTAAAGTTAAAAATTTAACTTGGAGGTTATGATCTTGCTTAAGGTTATACATACCTTGACTAGATGTATGAGGTTGAGTTTTACCGGGTGTCTGTAGTGTTCTAATTTTGAGCATTTTCAGCTAGTAAGTCTAAGTACTCTATTGCTTCATTAAGGTCTCTATCTTCAAAGGTTCTATTGCACATCAATTCAACCATTTGCCTATCTCTAGGTGTTAATCCTTCATAAAAATATGAAACCAATCTTCATATTTCAAAACCATGATGAGGGCAAGTATTAAGCAAATCTCAATACATATACCAATATCGTTAAAATGTTTCTCCTAATTTTTTAATGAAAGTAATGATTTATCTTTTGAAAGAGTTTGTTCTATGAGATGGAAAAAACTTCTTTAAAAATTATTGTTACATTTCATTCCAAACATGAATGGATCATGGTTTTAAATTTTATAACTATATTTTAGCTTTATCTTTTAAAGAAAAAGAAAAAAAAATTTAATTTGATGTTGTTCATACTACAATTTAAGTCATTATAGGTGTTACAGACCTTCTCAAATTCTCTTAAATACAAGTATGGAGAAAATCTAAACCATGAAAAGGAAGTAAAAGTTGAATAATACGTGACTTTAAATTGAAATGAGATGTATCAGAAGGAAAAATTATGTATGAGGGTGCACTTATTCTTGTTGGATTCATGTGGTCTCCAAGTATTCTAACATGATTATTCTTAATATTGTCATTATAAAGTTATTGATTATCTTCTTCAGCTATATTTTCTAAAAATGATAAAAATATCCTACAAAGTCTATCACTTAATGTATGTGACCAAACTCTCATACACATGTAAGAAGACAATAAAATGAAGAAGAAAACAAAATGAAATGAAATAAAACAAAAGAAACAAATTTAGATACAAGAAAAGAGAAAAGAGAAAATAAATTAAATACTACAAGTTCTATGATAATTTTCCTTTCCTACAACGACGCCAAAAACTTGAGACGACCCAAAAGATTGATGTCTTCTCCCAAGTGTAGGAGTGTCAAAATAATAAATAATCTAGCAAGACTAGGATTGAACCACGGGGAGGTTAGCTATGTAAATTATAAATAACAACAACAACAACAATAATAATAACAGTAGTAGTAGTAATAGTAAGTTAAATAGGACTTTGAGATTGTAAGATTAATGTGATGATTAAACAACGATAAAAACAAATTTCAAGGTGAAAGGATCCATTAATGGTATTTCAAACAAGTATAGTATGAACTCTTTTTATT
Organism: Populus euphratica; assembly: GCF_000495115.2. Taxonomy (NCBI): domain Eukaryota; kingdom Viridiplantae; phylum Streptophyta; class Magnoliopsida; order Malpighiales; family Salicaceae; genus Populus; species Populus euphratica. The sequence goes on from NW_011501213.1 coordinate 7,466, forward strand.
ACTCAACTGGAAACTACACATAAAGAAGTTTCCAATTGGATTATAAATTGTTAACACAATTATATTAGTTATCTTATTCGAATAATGCTAATAACCATTTAACAAGTAAAATATTAAGAGTGAACAAGATAACAAATACAAAACATGTTAATATCAAACATTAAAGTCCATGTTGAGTTTACACTATACTTATTATTACACCATTAGTATAACATTTTCACCTTGACATAATAAACTTAACTAAATATAATGAAAAAAGAGAAACATAAATAAACAAGATAAGAACATAAATAAGATATAAGTTAACTAAGTAAAGAAAATAAAATAAAAAGTATAAACAAGATATTAACATAATCAAAACTGATGCATTACAATAAATACAAAGCAAGAACATAATCTTGATCTGAAAATCAAGATATCTAAATGTATAGCAAATGCCTCCTTTTATAAGCCAAAATTAGAAATTATTGATTTGTTGACTAATTGTTGAGTGGGTGGTCACATCTTGACTTTGTGACAATCCTTATCTTCTTGTCTAAACAAAGCATTATTGCTAACATCAGAATTTGAAAAGACTTAAATCATGAAAGTTCTAAGAAAGTGTTTCAGCTTTCCAACAAAAAAAAATTGAGATCATTTGGACTTCTAGAACTCAACATATGGGTTGAACACTGAACAGTATCTGGGTTGCAGAACAGATTCTAACTTCTCTATTATTACTAAGATTTAGACTTTCAAATAGCAAAATTAAATCTTACATTCCTATGAATATTTTATGCTTATGTCTTAGCTTTCTAGTTATATAAACCAAATTAAAATCCAAGATCTACAGCTCTATATATGACCTAATGATTGAACAGTGTTCCAGTTTGGACTAAACCAACATATTTTTTCTAAGCTTCACCCTCTCTTTGTCATCTCAATTTCAGTGGTTGAACTCATCAATCAATTCTTTGATTTATGTGGTAAGCTTGCATTTAAGATAAACATTTACCATAAATTAAAAGTATCTTATATATCAGACTTATTATTATAAAACATTGTTTAGTTAAGGAGTTAGTGATACTTTAAGTGCAAAATGTTGATATAAAACCTTGATAAAAATGCACTTTTAAGTACTAATTATTTAGGTCTTTCATTTCTTTTTCTTTACTTAGTTAACTTATATCTTATTTATGTTCTTATCTTGTTTATTTATGTTTCTCTCTTTCATTATATTTAGTTAAGTTTATTATGTCAATGCGAAAAGGTTACACTAATGGTGTGAGAATACGTATAGTGTAAACTCAACATGGACTTTAATATTTGATACTAACATATTTATATTTGTTATCTTATTCACTATTAATACTTTGCTTGTTAAATGATTAATCTAGATTTATATTGTATAACCTTTGATACAACAAATACTTGGAACTTTCATAGCCCAACCGTATGGTATAATCAACACCTGCACTATGAAAGAAACTTGATTTATTGTTAAGTTATGATCATGAATATTTGATAATATTTACAAGTATTAGCATTATTCGAATAAGATAATTAATATAATCATGTTAACAATTTATAATCTGATTAGAATCTTCTTTGTGTGTGGTTTCTAGTTGAGTAATAAAAAGAGTTTATACTATACTTGTTTGAAATATCATTAGTAGATTCTCTAACCTTGATAATTACTTTATCATTGTTTAATTCTCATAGTGATCTTGTATCTCAAAATCCTATTTAAGTTGTTGTTGTTGTTGTTATTATATAGTTAACCTCCATATGGTTCGACTCCGGTCTTACCGGGTTATTTGTTACTTTAATACTCCTGTACTTGGAAGAAGACATCAATATTTTGATCTTGTCAGTTATCATTCAAAAGTATATACGTAAATGGTTAGTACGACGTGTTTATTTGAAATTCTTGTCAGTCACTACTTCCATACAGTGTTGTTTGAAAAAAGTGTTAGCAATAAAGGAATTCCAAAAGCTTCATTAAAGGCTAATAAAGTTACTACTAATCTTATTCAAGATTTAAGAGTGAATCGTCTTAAAGAGAAAGCTAATAATATGGTTCAAGCTTGAGATACGACCCAAGTAAAGTCATATTCTAATTTTGATTTACATCATCCAGTTTTACACCATTGAGAATAACTTCAAATCCAATCATTGGATCGAGATGAAACTTTGTCAAAAGCTTCCAGAGGTATTTATCTATATTAGGGTAAATGTTTAGATGAATTAGAGTTCGGAATGGACTTGTGATATAGGTCAGAACAGGTTGTGTAAATTTTATTATATAGTTCCTTTTGACCTGTAGCTTCCTATTTAGCAAAGATCCTTTCTCTAAAAAGATGTGGTAGTTTGTTTTAGAAATTTTCTAGTTCCACAAGAATATTTAATAATTTGAAACATAATTTTCAAGAGTGGCAATGTTTCATTAATATTCCACAATTCTTTTCTTATAAGGATTCCTTATTCATCCTAACTATACAAGGAAAGAAAGGCTGGTGCTATTTAATGAAAATTAGTTATTTTTATTATTTTCTTTCATGTTTGAGCTTAATTAAAACTTTATTTTGAGTTAGGATCCAAGACTTGTTTAGATCAGGTTATAACCTTTTCAGTTTAGGATTTTTAAGTCAGTTTTATATGTGGGTCAGTTCAGCCCACAAGTGTAGATCCATTAGAGTTAATTTTTAAGAACTATTTATACACAAGTAACCTAAATTTCAACATCCATTGATGAATAATAATACTTCTAAATTTTTCAATTTTAATGTGTGAGAGTGATTCTTATATTTTTCAGTTCCTGAACAAACTGACTCTGACTTATCAAAGATTAACTAGCTTTGTGGCATCATTCTAATTCATTCCAATAGTGTTGGTACTTTGGGGTAGGTTTGCATTATGTCACACTCCTATCAGACATATTTCAACTTTCCAGGATTAGATCTCAATCATGACTGTAGGTTGGATGACTATTGATTAGTACTTAAAAGTGCATTGTAGGTTGGATGACTATGTGAGTACGAGGTTCGTATCATCTTAGGTCAAACATGGCTATCAAACCCAAGGCTAGACCAAACCAACACACCTTGGATCTGGTATGGTTTGCTAGACATGTTGATTAGTATTAAAAATAAATTTTTATCGAGGTTTTATTTCAGTATTTTATACTTGAAGTATCAATAACTCTTTAACTAAGACTCCGTTTGTTTGTAGGAAAGTTGTTTCCTTTTGGAAAGTGAATTCCGGGGAAAATGAATTCCTGGAAAATGAATTATTTTTTGATGTTTGGTAGTGTTATGAAAAATGAATTGGAAAACACTTTCCAGTATTAGGTTATGTTATGAAAAATGAACTGGAAAATAATTTATTAATGTTTTATTTTTCTCAAGTTTATTAAAATAATAAGGAACAAATCTTACAAATTAAAAAGTTGAATAAGAATCCGAAAAACAAACATAATAAAAAAGAAAAACACTTTTCTGAGAACCAAGTCAAATTTTTCTTTGGCTGAAAAGTGTTTTCTGTTGACTAGAAAGTATTTTCTATTGACTGGAAAGTGTTTTTCGTTGACCGGAAAGTGTTTTTTATTGACCAACTTTTCTAATGGCAAACAAACACAGGAAAGTTTGGAAAATGGTTTCCCGGAAACTACTTTCTGGGAAACAAACATGGACTAAAGAATGTTTTATAATAACAAGTCAGATACTATAAAATACTTTTAATTTATGGTAAATATTCATCTTAAATGCAAGCCTATCACATAAATTAAAGGATTGAGTAATGACTTCAACTACTGAAATTGAGAAGACAAAGAGAGGGTGAAGTTTAGAAAAGTGATGTTGGTTTACTCCAAACTAGAATATTGTCTATACGTGACTACACTTTCATGCACGTGTAGTAATATCTTGATCTATAGATCTTGGATTTCAACTTGGATTTCAACTTGGTTTATATGGCTATAAATCTAATACACAAGCCTAAAACATTTATAGGAATGCAAGACTCAATTCTACTATTTGGAAGTCTAAATCTTAGCAACAACGAAGAAGTCCGAATCTATTCTGCAACCTAAACATTGTTCAGTGTTCAGCCTATATCTTAAGTTCTAGAAGTCTAAATGACCTTAATTTTTATTTTTATTTTGAAAACTGAGATAATTTCCTAGAACTTTCATGATTCAAGTTTGTTCAAATTTTGATGTTAGCAATGATGTTTTATTGAGACAAGAAGAAAAGGATTGTCACGAAGTCAAGATGTAGTCACTCACTTAATAATTAGTCAACAAATCAATAGTTTCTAATTTTGGCATATAAAAGGAGGTATTTTTCATGCATTTAGACATCTTGGTTTTCAGATCAAGATTATATTCTTGCTCTCTCTTTATTATAATGCTTAAGTTTTGC
>NW_011501213.1:12170-20205 GCF_000495115.2 Populus euphratica
CACTTGGTACAACAAATACTTGACACTTTCATAGCCGAATCGTATGGTATAACTGACACTTGTGTCTATGAAAGGAACTTGATTTATTGTTAATATAAATTATAATTATGAATACCTGACAACATTTACCAATATTAATATTATTCAAATAAGATAACTAATGTAATCATGTTAACAATTTATAATCTGATTGGAACCTCATTTGTATGTGGTTTCTAGTATAATAATAAAAAGAGTTTATAATATACTTGTTTAAAATATCAATAGTGGATCCTCTAACTTTGATAATTCTTTTATTCTTATTTAATCCTTATATTAATTTTAAAAACTCAAAGTCCTCTTTAACTTATTATCATTATTATTATTATAGTTAACCTCCCTGTGGTTCGACATCAATTTTGTCGAGTTATTTATTACTTCGACACTCTTACACTTGAAAAAAGACATCAATCATTTGATCATATCATACGTACACCTGGTTTTTCCAATCATGCCAGACTTAAATGACTTAGGTCTAAGCAAGTGATAATTAAAATGTTGAGATGTATAATTTTTTCATTATTTTTATAAAAAATATTTCAACTATCATTGAAATATCATAAATAGAAATTCAAGTTCAGAAATTATTTATAAACAACAAATTATCATAAAAATCTAAAATGTTTTAGATCTAAAATTCAAATCATATATTCCCATTCAAATAGTTTTTTTTTATGTTTATGAATTTGTTATTTTTTTAATAAAAATTATATTTTATCTCCTTTTTTCTTCACTTTTTATATTTTTTTTTAACTCAATGCCTAGATCTGACATGACCCAAGTTGTCTGGGTCTAACAATCATGCCAAACCCAAGCGACTTGGGTTTGGCGGCCATGCCCAAACTCTTGGATTTAACATTGGTTTTATTATTTTTAAATTCAAAAAGTTGTGGTGAACTTACGTTTTATTTGAGTTTGGTAAATAAGCAAGACTTAAATTATTTGGGTGTCAAATCTGAGGCTAAAAAAAATATTATAATACCAAGACTTGTAATTTTTTTATAGAAATTTTTTTTTGTAACTATTTTTTAAATATTCTAAATAGAAATTCAAGTTTAAAAATTATTTATAATAAAAAATTATCACAAAAATCTAATTTAACGTTTTAGATTTAAAAATTTAAATCATACTTTTTCATTGAAATAGTTTATTTTCTTTATATTTATAAATTTATTATTCCTTCAATAAAAATTCTATCTTCTCTTTTTTCTTTTTTTTAACTTAATGCCTAGATTAGGTATAACCCAATCGTTTAAGCCTGGCAACCATGCCAAACCCAAGCAACTTAGGTTTGGTGGCTATACCCAAGCTCTTGAATCTAGTATTAATTTTAATATTTTTAAAATCAAAAGATTATACCAAATTCACATTTATTTGGATTTAATAAACAACCTAAATTTAAATTATTTAGGAACCATATATAAAATGCTTAAAACATTCTTTATATTTTTAATATTTTTATATATTTTAAATAAAATTTAATGTTAACCCAGAGCATAGAGTAATACATTAATATATATCTATATACTAGTAATACATTAATAGATATCCTCGCGATCGTGTGTCCGATTTTGTTCGTGGATCTTTATGTTCTTTAATCCTTTGGGTGCAACCACTTTTATGGTCACACGGATACATACTATGCATGCAAATAAACATTATCATCTAACATTGACTATAGCATCATCATCCATCGCAATATTTGACTTCTAAATGGGATTTCGATGAATGTAATAATCCCTTGTGCACTCTGGTGCGACAGCTTCGGATGCTCGTAGAACAGGAAGACATCCAACAAGGATAGATTATCTTTAAACATTAATTCGTCATCTTCACTTGGGCGTGAACAATTAATCATATACAGCAGCACTTACAATATTTCTTGACAAAAATGGTCAACAGATGCAGCAACTATTATCACTACATTTTATCCCAAAAAGTAACAGCAACAAAGCAGATACAGGAACAAAACCATTATCTCTGGATTCTCACGACTCCAAACAACTATTTTCTTCTCCATGTTTCTTCTTTGTACCATGTTAGTTGGCTAGAACGATGTAATTGTCTAGCAGGTATCAGCAGAGTATTTTATACAGCAATTTTGTCTTCTTTTAGTTGTAGAAGCAGTGGTCTCTGGTTATTGTTGCCAAAATCCATTCCTTTGAGTAAGGGATGCTTCTCAGCCACCACCTTTTGAGGTTTGAATGGTGCTGCATTAGTGTTGGCTGTGTTATGGCCGCTGTTTCTAGCCGCAGGGACATCATGGTTATGCTTTCCCTCGTATGTAGTTATGACAGCTTTGGGATCTGCTGAGGCCCTCTCAACATGCTTACGAACATTGCATCCTGCACTGGTGCATTTGTAATAGCTCCTGTTGACATAAAGAATGCATTAGTGTTCTCACAGAAAGCTATGAAGCAAAATGCAATGCATGAAAATTTGATTGCAGTAGAATATTCTGAATGAAGGAAACAAATATCATGGAAAACATGCCAAGATCTGATTGCGACATTACAGGCAAGAGCTGTGAACAGTTTAATTGAGTCAACTACAAAGTGGAGTATACTAGAAAATTGCCCAACTTAGTTGATGCACTAAACACAATTTTCATGTCATAACTAGGCGAGGTGATCAAAGATGAAGCAATAAAAAATAATAATAATAATAATAATAAAATAAAATTTATTTAAGCTAAGACAAACACAGATATTAAAATTGGCAACATAAAAGATGATGAAATGAGGCATGTGGCCAAATGCATGAGAAAATTGACATCAGCTCATGATTTCATATATATATATATATAAGGCCCTTTGTAGAACCAGATGAAAATCAGAAATAACTTCACTGCAACCCAGGTGGTAGAAATAAGACTTTGTAATAATTTTAACTACTATTAATTGCAAGAAGAGAATAGACACAAAAAAATTTCCCCTCCCTGATGCCTCAATATTCTGATATCAAGGACGCCATGAAAGCTAAAGGATTTTATGCTTTAACTAGCAAATTAATTATCAAAATATTCAAAAAATAAACAATCATAATTTGGTCAATTACAAATTGTTTAGAGAAAGTTCTTCTGAAAGGTGGCCTAACACATGTCATCAGCAAGTTTCATAGAGAAGGATCAGCATTGAATAATTGTACTAATTGTCATGAAACAGATAAACAAAGTTCTGCAAGCTATTGCGCATGTCAAATGGAGCAAATAGACAAGAAAGATGAGTTATCCGTTGGTCTCTTTCCATTTTCTGAAATTCAATTCAAAACTTCAGCCCAGAAATTAACTCTGCTTGAGTTACAATCAAGGTTTCGAGTATTGTTCGTCACCATTTGTGTAACATTAATATTTAATCTAACATTAATTTCTAGTTGTGTTAAATCCCTTCAAAACAGGTTCTCTAATGTCATAAATATATAGGCTTAGCAGCCCTTACTTTCAAGCATAATGGTCTTTCTTCCTCAAAAGGCTCGTCTTTATAGGCCCCTCTCCTACATGTGCTACCTCATTCAATTTTCTTCCCAAAAGTTTAAACCACCACCCTCTACCCTTTACTGTAAAAATCAAAATACAACTTTTAAATTGAGATTTAAGGTAATGATGGCAAACCAATGCAACAATAAACATCCTGGTTTGCAATTACAGAGCTGAAAATTTGATCTTGAGAACAGCAACTTTGTGCAAAAAGGAGCTGAATAATAGGCTCTCTCCAATTTCTCCTATCTAACCTAGATTTGTGAAACCATTACTAGGTATTAGCCTTCTCATGTTCTAGAGTTCACATTTTTTTCAAATAAAAAAAAATTAAAAAACTAGAGGGGATGTAAACCTTCCAAATATTTTGAGTATTTAAAATTGACAAGGTGCTAGAAGTTGGATCCGGGATGATGCATATGATGTAATGTGCAAGTATTATGCTCACGGAAAGGACCCTAGGATACACCTGTATACCAGGACAGTGTAGGCGAGCATAAACAAAATTAAGTAAACCACTAATTACCTTGGATGAGGATTCCCTTTGACCACCTTCTGGCCATACTTGCGCCACCTGTAGCCATCATCCAAAAGATCAACTTCACTTCTAGTTTGGACAATGATTTTTGGTTCTGTGATGGTCTTGTGTGGTAAAGTCGCCTCAGATGTCACAACATCTATTTGCCTGCGCTCCGAGATGAAATTCTCAGAAAATTATCAGAAAAAAGGAGATATGTGTGATTTTAAACAGTGAAACATCCCAAACTTGCCTTCTCTTTGGGATTGGCTCATCATCACCCCTCTCTTCTTCTTGCACAGCTGCATTACCTGCTTCCTCATTGTCACTTGATCCAGGTGGCTCTGAGAGATCTGCTTGAGTAGATTCCTGATCCCTTGTAGTTACTGAATGAGCAGGTAATGTTTCAGTCATTTCATTTACATTACCAGCATGAGCTTGTGAAACAACTTCAGGCTTAGACTGAGAATGAATACTTCCATTTGAATCATCGCCATCTCTTGAAAGCTTGTTGAGTTGATCGTGGTTGTGCTGACCTTTGTAGATGATTTCAGTTATTTGGTCATCACTGGAATGCTCAACCTTCTTTTTTACTGGGCAATTTAGATGTGTACATTTGTAGTAGCTTCTTGGATATTCACTACCTTTGATAGGCTTTTGACCATATTTACGCCAGTTGTAACCATCATCAGTAGGTTTATCACCAGCAGGAGGTTGGTATTTCCTTTCAGACTGAGAAAGCTCTGCTGGTTCCACCATGGAATTCTGCGCATCAGAGGTTGAGGGTGGCATCAGCTGCTGCTGTTGCAAAGCTTCACCAGGGTTGAAGGATGGATATTGTGTCAACAACTCCTTAGCTGCTGTTACTGAAGAAGGCTGATATTGAACTTGCATATGCATTTGAGATTGGGCAAATAATGCAGCTTGAGCTGTAACCTGCACCAAGGCCTGCTGATGGGACATTCCAAAGGGACTCTGCATGGGAAATAGAGGTATAAATACACAAACACACACACACACACACACACACATGATTGCTAACACTGATCATCGCTTCAATAATATGGTAGCAAGCACCGGTGGTACGCCATATACTTCCACACTTGGAAACATGCCCCCACATTCATCCATTGTGGAAAGGCCATCTCTTTCTAAGGTTCTAGGATTGGTATTCAACAAAATTTTCAAGTTTCAATTCCATCATATAGATTGTACCAGTAGATCACTCCAATAGTTTCCATATAAGCATTATGTGCTCAAACAAGAAACAGGTAAAAGAATATCTCATATGGCTGAGTTTTTTTTATCAAATTATTAGCCCAGATCATGTTCTTCCTATCAGCCGAACTAGCCAACCAACCATTTCCAACTCCAAGACAAGCTTATGCAACACCAAAGTTCTCCTCATTTGAGAAAAAAAGATAGAGAACAATGCTTGGTAAAGAGTGAAGCCCCCTATAAATAAGACCTTGCATGTTTAAAGCAACAAAATGAAATGGTGGCCGCAATTTGGGTGAGGAACAGATAACACTTTGCTTGGTTTCACGCGTTAGAGCACAAAACAAGAAATGATTTTCATTTCATGCAGTGACAAGATAATCAACTTAGCTGCTTTCCAGTCCAGATGTTCTGGCGAGCAAAAAAATAGCAAATTTTGGAAGACTCAAGTTTAAGAATCAAAACTCCTAAGAAGCTTTCCCTTTTTGGAACTATATCGCATCCCAAAATAAAGTCTTCTAATTCAGGGGGGTGGGGGGTGGGTGGGGGCAATTCAATATTACTTGCTCATAAATATAATCTTTTTGTCTATAATAAAACATTATAATCACACAAACCAGCATCGCTCTTCTTTAAACCAATCTGAAAGGTAAACCAAGAAAACAAGCACCAAGTAACAAGCTGATAATTCCCTGCCTTAACAAAAAAAAGATCAAAGCACTTACATTACCAAACTCAAGCAACAAATCCTCACATGCAAAATTAAAGCAATCAAACCATCATCATCCAATCAAGAAAAAAAAATTCCAACATTACATTAACAAAGAAGCATTACAAATAACAAAACCCAAATCCACAGATCGAAAAACAAAAAGGGAAAAAAAACACAGAATTACCCCAGGAGAAAAGAAAGCAGGAGAGTCAAGCAAACCAGAAGGGCTCAAGCCAGGAAGGACAGTGAACAATGGAGAGAGAGCCACCACCAAATTCGTAGGCCTACTTGGTTTAAAACCCAGATTGCTATAACTATTAATACCATTTTCTTTTGAAGAAGGAATAGCAGTAGTGGTAGTATTAGTATTAGTATTGTTGTTGTTGGGTATTAAATTGTCAGTGAAAAACGCAGGCCGGGCAATTGGAGAAGCCATAGCACCAGCAAGAAGTTGAGAGAAAGAAGGGTAATCAGATTCAGGGTAGGGCGTGTCGGCGAAGAAACTGGAGACTAGAGTCACAGGACCAGCACTTAGACCACCTGAGAAAAGGGTCTCCATAGATGGTCTTGGTGGAAGAGTTATTGTAGGCTTTGCTGGGGCTGCTGTTGTAGGGTTTTCTTGTTTCTCTGCCATTTTTCTTCTTCTTTTTCCTTCCCTTTTACGGGCGCTAATTGCAGTGTTTGTTGTCGAGTGTTGTGTGTGAAAACAGGAAAGGAGTTTTCTTTTCGATCTCTCAAGTCTGATGAACTCTGCCTTTCACCCTGTCTGTCTCCGACCAGAAGATGAAGAAATCTGTCTCATGGAAGTCTCGAACTGGTCCCTAATTATTTTCAGATCCTCAATATAGCTGTGAAACCAATGAGTTTCCGTTAGCGTCCCAAGTCGGTTCAAGATTCACTTTGGGGAATACAAGCGATAAATCTTGTGAAAATAAATGGATAGATAGATCGAGGACTGGTTTGTCTAAGCTTTCTTCTCTTCGTTTGTTCGATGTAAATTCCGAAACAAAAGGTAATGTCCTCTTTTCTTTCATGTTACAAATCCATGTTATAGACTTAGAATGCAACTAATTAAGAATTAGATGCACATGACAAGTTCTTGTTTAGGATATGGTAGGTAACTAACCAATTAGTTGTTTTATGTTTGAACTGTTGATTTGTACCATGAAAAAGTAAATTTTTCATACATTTGAGTTTTGCATGAGTTATGAAATAAATTTAGTTATTTTAATCATTTCTTTGTTTTAATTTAATTTTTGTGGGGGAAAAATCTTGAAAATCATTAAAAAACCACAAGAATAAAAAATATATAACAAAAATACAACTGATATATTTTTTAGATTATAATTGAGAATTGAATTGAAAAGAAATTGAAGAAATGAGTTTAAATTGGTTTAATTTGACTAAAATTGAAAGAAATTGAAGTTTAAAGATGAGTTTGGAATAAATAACCAAGTTAAAAAATTAATTAAATATTTAATTGAGAAAAACAATTGAAATTGAAAGTGGGTTTGATTTAAAAATAAAGAATTGAAGAGCTTAAAAATGAAGAATTAAAAATCTAAGGGTTGATATGAAAGCATTGAAAACACCAAAGGGTACATTGTAATTTAGTCAGGGGCAAAATTAAAAAATATTAAAGAAAAGAGATGAAATAGATCAAATAATTGATGAAGATCCAAAGACCAAGAATTGAAACACAAAAGACACTGAAATATAGGGACTTATATGAAGACGAGTCTAATTTAATAAGGAAAAACCTAAGGCTGAAAATTCTTAAGATAAAACGATGCGTTTCAAAAAAAAAAGGGGGGGAACACGCATTGAAGATGCACAACAAAGGGAAAACAAAATGGTTGTTTTGTTAAAATTTCTAGACTGAGTAAAGGCGACTGATCCTCAATTTTGATCCCAATTAATTCTCTTAATGACACATGACACGACTAAAAGATTGATATCTTCTTTTAAGTGCAGGAGTGTCGAAGTAGTAAATAACCTGGCAAGACCGGGGTCGAACCACAGAGAGGTTAATTGTACAAATTATAAATAACAATAATACAACAACAATAACAAT
>NW_011501213.1:24752-29922 GCF_000495115.2 Populus euphratica
ACCTTGATAAAAATGCACTTTTAAGTACTAATCAGCACAAAAACAAGATAAACGTATTCTCTAACGTGTTAAATCTCAGCACTAAAAAAAAAAAAAGACAGCCTACTCACACTCAACACCAACTCTACCCAAACAACCCAATCTCTCCTAAATCAGCCATGCCTATAGCCTCTCTCCTCCAAGATCAAAACTTGTAGTCCTTACCTGAAGTTGAAATCAACCACCACATACGGCGTCTCTCTTTACTGTCATTTCCTCCTTCCACCGTGCCCCTCTCTTAGCAGCACCTCCACTGGAACCAAAACCAACACTACCATTAACCAACCCCCTCACCAAGACTATCCCTCACCTATTTACCTCCACGAATTAGCCCTCTCCCTCACAAACCCCGTAGCCTCTCACATCTTCCACTACCAACACGCCCATAATGAATCGACCTAGCCATCAAATCACCACATAGCCAGCCCTATGTCTCCCTCACACAAGCTCGAAAACCCATCTGACCTAGTCACCTAAAACCCATTTGCATCTCTGTTTCAAACCATCAACCCATTAGATTCCCCTAACCAACAGTCAACTCAGCATCCCCCATTGACCCAATGCGCATCAGCGTAATTGAAAGAACCTAGACCCAAACAACTATAGACCACTGCAACAACCTCCCATGCTCTTCAACAACCCTCATGGTTTTCTCATCTGAACAAAAGATCCACCGATACACGAAGCAATGGTCAAGGATGGGAAGGGAGAACAATTTAATATGGTTTTCTCTATTCAATTTATTGTTTTTTACAGGTTTTAATATTGGCGTGTGTAATGCATGCACGTTACTGTCTAGAGAATTGAATCAGCCAGTGCATAAGGAACACGCACTCCACGTGATCCCACAAGAATTTTCTAGTATTTTTCTAGTATTTTGCACCCTGAAGTAAATTTCAAACCTTGAATAAATATTTATGCCAGCTGGGTATTTAAATTTTATGTATATTGATATTTTAGTACTTTACATTGTGAAAGATTCATTTTGTTTGGTAGTAACATTCTTAGAAAAAAAAAACAAAAGAATAAAATTGTAGGTAAATAGATAAAATGTTTCATTTATTATTTTGCAATAGTTTCCAAACATATAATATATGGGTTTCTGTTGTATCTATACAAATTAATCTTTGAGAGTTTGTTTTTTTCAAAATTCACCATCTCTGCTTATTTTAAATATTACTTAGTTGACATGAATTTTTTTATATAAAAAGTTAATGTTGAAATATCAAAAAAGACTTGTCTTTTTTTAAAGGATCAATGACAAATTATTTTTTGTATAATATAATATAATTATCAGATAGCAATCCTTTACATATTTTTATTCCTCGTTGCAGCGTCTATCGAGGTGCAACAATTAAATTGGTTTATATCAACATGTTCCTCTTCGTAGTGGAATGCCAATGTAGTGTATTGAATAGGTTAATATGGTTGGTTCAAGACCTTGTAATTATACTCTCTTCAATTTACAAACTATTATATCATAATAGTTTATTCAATTAATTATCTTGTAATAATTGGTGTTGTTACTAATATTACATTTAAAAGTAAAATAAATGATATTCACCTCGTGATTACTAACTATTAAAAAATAATTATTAAATAAATCATAAAAAAATATTTTATATTTTCATAATTGCTTCGTAATTATAATAATTATAAACAATTAAGTACAATTTTAATAAATAAATAAAAATTTCTTGTTACCTAAGAGGAAAAAAAAATTATTGTTTGAATTGTAGAGGAATTATTTGTAAGTTACAAATCATTCAATCTTAGTATTTTATTACTGTGAAGGCACTATAATACTTTAAAATAATCATAAAAAGCCACTAAAATTGAGTCATCACTTGTAATTGTGAATTAAGGTCCACGCATCTCAAAGCATTATTTATATTCATATTTATATAATAATAACGGTGATGGTAATTAAAGAAGCGTGCAAAATTCCTACCAAAACAAGCACAAAAAGGAGCTCTCTCCCTCCTTTCAAATTGACTCCTTGCCCTGGAAGACTAACATTGATAATATAATAATGACGATGATGATATAATAATGATGATAATAATGATGATATAGTAATTGAATATATTAGAATAATTAATATAGGTTGGATTAATTGACTGTGGTTATTGTTAATATGTGCAGATTTGTGGATTTGGATAGTATTCAGTAGTGCTATTGAGTTTTTTTTCTAATATTTGAATTTAATTATATAATTATTTGTATAAAATTGTGTAAATGCATGAATGAAAACTAGAGATGGTCGCTTATATACGGTCGCAGCTAGTTCGTTTAATAGTGAGGATGATATTTCCTTAGGTGCCTCTCAAGAAAAGGCACCTACACCACCTGTGCTGTCAACCGATGTTGCCTCTTCTAGTACTAGTTCACAGTGCAAAAGCGATGTGCCTTCGTAGCGGAATCAATTTACCTGCAAGTACGAGGCACAGTGGAAGGATGACCTTTCAATGTAAGTTTGTTAAGGTTTTAGTTTTTTTTTTTAAAAAAAATACAACATAATTTATGAAGTAATCACTATTGAATTTATTTCATTTATTTTCAAGTTCACAAACATTGAGGCCGCCAGAGTAATATCATCAACGTTTAAATCATCGATGATGATTTCATTGTTTAATGGAGTCAGATATCCAAGTATCCTGAATGGATGCCTCAAATCAATGCATGGTTTGATAGATTTGAGGTTGGTGTTAATTTATAATATTCAACTTATTTATAATAACTTATTAATATAATTGTAAATAAATTATTATTTTTATTTAAAATTAATTATCTATACACAAGACAAATTCTACTGGACAATGAGCATAACACTGTTGCGAGGAGCGTATGGGAAAATCACGCAACAACTAGGTAACATAAAAAACAATACAAAATTTTTTTAGACAAAAAATTATGTTTTAAAATATAATTTTTGGTTGCGTGAAGTAGGTTGCATGATTTTTGGTATGAAGTACAAAAAAGGGCAAAAACAACCGCGAGAGATAGGGGTTTCCAAGGCTGGAACGATGTTGCAGTTTGGAGGGATTTCAAACCGATATACATCATGAAAGATATATGGCCACACTATCTTGAGCACGTGATGTCAGAGCGGTTCACACGAGTTCACAGTCCGGTGCTGGCAACCATAATTAGCCAATTCATGGCTTGGTGACAACGCATACTAGCGACTCCTTTTCATTTATTGTATATGCAAAACGAATGGTAAGATTAATTTAAATAAAATATATCATTAAATTAAGTTGTTGTTAATAAATCTTTTTTCATTATAGGCTACGTCTCTTAAACGTGAGCCAAGCCCGATGGAGCTGTTTGTAGAGACGCACATGCGGAGTTAAGACCGCCAAAAGGGGGAGTAACAGTTTGTTGATAACCATGCTTAACATTTCATAGTATGCTTGTTCAACCATTTTATTTTGTAAGTTATTATGTTTATTGAATTGAATATGATGATTACTTTTTTTATTTTCAGGAGATCTATAATAATCGGTTAAGGGAGAGATACGGGGACGATATTTTGACCTATCCGGAATTTGATCCGGATTTATAAATGGAGGTTTGATCGTCAAGTGGACCCGATAAAAATCAGGTTTATAGGCTCTCCAACCCTCCGACCGACAACTTGCGGTCTGCCCGTAGTGTTTCAACCATTGGGAGCTCCTAACCAATATCGAGCTCCCAATCTAAAACGTTCGTGGCCTTACAGCAACACACAACTCATCTCACTGAAAAATATGATCACCTATCAGCAGAGTACACACAACTCAAAGCGTCTCATATACAACAAAGAGTCATGTATAACAAAGAGCGGAGTCTGAACAACTCAAAGCATCTCAAGCATAACAAAGAGTGGAGTCTGAACAACAAAAAACGACTTATAAACAGCTTTGCGAAATGGTCATGAACATGGCACCACAGAGTAGAACACGTGCGCTGACACAACTAAAAGATTATTGTCTTCTCCCAAGTATAGGTGTGTCGAAGTAATAAATAACCCGGCAAGACCAGGATCGAATCACAGGGAGGTTAATTTTATAAATTATAAACAATAATTATACATAACAACAATAATAATAACAACAATAATAATAACAACAACAATAATAATACTAATGGCGGTGGTAATAGTAGTAGTAATAACAATAATAAAGAAGAAGAAGAAGAAGTTGATGAGAACTTTGAGATGGAAGATCAATGTAATGGTTAAATAATGATAACAACAAATGTCAAGATTAGAAGATCCACTAACAGTATATCAAACAAGTATAGTATAAACTCTTATTATTTAATTGGAAATCATACACAAAGGAGGTTTTAATCAGATTATAAATTCTTAATATGATTATATTAGTTATCTTATTCGATTAATGCTAATACTTGTAAATATTGTCAAGCATTCATGATTATAACTTATAGTAACAACAAATCAAGTTCCTTTCATAGCTCAGGTGTCGGTTATACCATACAGTATGGGCTATAAGCATTATAAAATATAAAGAGAGGAAGCAAGAGCAAGATCTTGATCTGAAAACTAAGATGCCTAAATACATGAAAAATACCTCCTTTTATAAGCCAAAATTGTGAAGTATTGATTTGATGATTAATTGATGAATGGGTGGCCAACTCTTAACTTGGTGACAATCCTTATCTTCTCTTGTCTGCCCAAAACATCATTGATAACGTTAGAATTAGAAAAACTCGAAATCATGAAAGTTGTAGAAAATTATCTCATCTTTTTAGAAGAAAAAAATAGAGGTCATTTATATTTCTAAAACTCTAGATATGAGTCAAATACTGAACAATATTTGGGCTGTAGAACAAATTCAGACTTCTTCATTGTTGCTACAATTTGGACTTGAAAATGGTCTTTTTAAATCTTAAAATAGCCTTTTTAGATCTTGGGCTCCATATAAAAGTTATAAGCCTATGTCTTACCTTTCCATCCATAAAAAGTAGACCCAAATCCAAGATCTACAGCTCTAGATATGACTCAATTATCGAGTAGTATTCTGGTTTGAACTACATCAGCATCTCTTTTCTAAGTTTGGCCATCTTTTTGTCCTTTTAATTTCAGTTCTTAAACTCATTAATTAATCCTTTCATTTATATGATA
>NW_011501213.1:30034-30760 GCF_000495115.2 Populus euphratica
TTATTGACACTTCAAGCGCAAAATGTTAATATAAACCCTTCATAAAAATGCTCTTTTAAGTACTAATTATACCTTCTAACTAGCTTATTACTAGTCCTTAGTAATTAAAGCCTTAAAATAGAAAAATAATTTATAAATTCCACAAAGCAAGGTATTTATAAATTCCACAAAATAAGGTATTCATCATTCAACTCTCATTAATCTATCTAGATAAAACAAACTCTCATTAAATTTATATATCTGCTCAATACCTCTTAAACAAGATATTAATAAGCTTTTCCTTTGTGCTCAATATATCAACACATAGTTATGGGGTTTACTTGAAAGAAAACAAACTTCTTGTTCTAATGTTTAAGGTTAACTTCCTTGGGTTGAGATTTTTTTCTTTTTTTTTCTTTTTTTTAAATATATGTACATGTAACTTAAAACATAACGCATCTTTAACCTATGTAATAAGCTTTCGGCTAATGACTCCCAAATCAGTTGGTCTTAAGGCATTAGATGTTGAGACACCCCTGCGAGCTTAGTAACTTAGGTTGCCGATACTAATATATAAATAGTGCAATGTTTGATTTTCTTAAGCTTTTCTCCTCAACCTATGCATCCCAAGTCAGTTGACTTTAGGGTATTAGGTGTTAAAGCACCATTTCGGGCTTAATTGCTTAGGTTAGAAAGGCTACAAAACCAAACTTATCTATATTTTTATTATCATCATTTTTTTTTGCT
>NW_011501213.1:33050-33158 GCF_000495115.2 Populus euphratica
TGATCTTACTTCTCTAAGGAATAAATAAAGTTGAAAATTATAAAATAAACTTTTTGACCAGTATCAACTTTTTGACAATTTTCACAAGTTTTACATAATGCATACGTG
>NW_011501213.1:33168-33474 GCF_000495115.2 Populus euphratica
TACGTGTTCTTGAACATAGTGGGCCAATAAAATCCATTTTGAAAAATTTTCACAGTTGTCATAATCTCTGCTGCTACTACTAAACAACTAATTAACCAACTATAATATTTTATTCCTGTAATTGATCCCTCCATGAGTTAATTAAATTAGTTATCTAAGAAAAGCCGTAAAAAGCTTAGATTAGATTTGAGTCTTCATTTGTGAATCTTTCTGTCTTGTTGTTTTTTATATTTGTTTAAGTGTGTTTCAAGTTTGTTATTGTTCGGTGTTTCAGGTGATGTTTTTTATACTCTATCTTTCTATCTT
>NW_011501213.1:33504-33604 GCF_000495115.2 Populus euphratica
ATCTTTCTACCTTAGAACGTTGAGGACAATGTCTCTTTTTAGTTGTGGGGAGAGGGTAGTAGTTGATAAAAAAAATTAACTAACTGTGTTTTCTATTTCA
>NW_011501213.1:33849-52953 GCF_000495115.2 Populus euphratica
TTAAAGATGCATTGTGTTTTAAGTTACATGTATATATATTTTAAAAAAAAAAGAAAAAAAGAAAAAAGAAAAGAAAAAATCCCAACCCAATGAAGTTAGTACTAACTCAAGGGAGTTAACCTTAAATATTAAAACAAAATTTTTTATTTTTTTCCAAGTAAAGCCTCATAACTATGTGTTGATATATTGAGCACAAAAGAAAGGTTTATTAATATCTTGTTTAAGAGGTATTGAGCAGATATATAAATGAGAGTTTGTTTATCTAGATAGATTAATAGAAGTTGAATGATGAATAACTTTCTTTGTGGAATTTGCAAATTATTTTTTTATTTTAATGCTTTAATTACTAGGAACTAGTAATAAGTTTGTTGGGGGGTATGATTAGTACTTAAAAGTGTATTTTTATCAAGGTTAATCATGAATGCATGACAAAATTTACAAGTATTAGCATTATTTAAATAAGATAACTAATATAATCATTTTAACAATTTATACTCTGATTAGAACCTCTTTTGTATATAGTTTCCATTTGAGTAACAAGAGTTTATACTATACTTGTTTGAAATATCATTAATGGATCCTCTAATCTTGATATTTGTTGTTATCATTGTTTAATCCTTACATTAATTTTCCATCTCAAAGTTCTCATCAACTTCTTCTTCTTCTTCTTCTTCATTACTACTACTACTACTACTACTACTACTATTATTACTATTTTGTTACTTTTGTTGTTGTTATTGTTATTGTTGTATTATTATTATCTATAATTTATATAATTAACCTCCCTGTGATTCGACTCCGGTCTTGCCGAATTATTTATTATTTCAACAATCCTACACTTAGAAAAAGACATCAATTTTTTGGTCGTGTCAACTCCCTCCTTTCTTTTCTTCTTGTTCATTTTCTTGGTAATCCTTTGCTCTCAAGTGTTTATCCCAGCTATCTTGGATGGGTTCTTGAAATTTTAGTGTTTCTCTCTTAATTTCTCAAGAATGGAAAAAAAACTCCATATTTTCTCTCCTTATGGTTCCTATAGATTTTTGGTGAGGAGAGAGTATTTATACTCTATATTTTCTATTATTTGCATTTAGGCCCCCTTTTTCCTTTAAAATGTATTATTCTCCTCAATTAAATCTAACCCTCAATAGTACTGGGTTTATTATAATGTCTCGAATTATTTCGCCTGAAAATTTATATTCAAAAATTTCTGAATTCTATTTTTCTTTTTTTTTTTAAGGTTGGGTAAACCCAACGAGTTGACCCAATCAAGTTAACTTGGTAGTGGTTGACCCGATTGAGTCAACTCAAAACAAACCATAGAAAAGAAACCAGGAACAAAACAAATCAAAAGTGGAAAAAACACAAAAGCTCGAAAATGTTTCAATAAAAAATGGATTACAGAAAAAAACAAAACAAAACAAAACATATGAGTGTTCTTTGTCTTTTCACATAACATGATTTTCAATCCATACTATATTTTGAACAAAAGAGGGGATGTTTTTGTTTGTCATCCTCCATAGATCAAGAATTAAGGGTCCATTTCTCTTAATGACTAAAAAAATCACCCGATTTTACCTAAAAAGGATTTCAGTTTGAAATCAAAACCCTAAGATTTAAATCTATCAAAACCTGTTATTCATGTGAAAAACTCCTAGATTACTTATCAAAGATTGTGGGCGGACCTCTTTGAACCATAAAGTAAGCCAAACAAGATCTAAAACTATACATAAAGCAAGATTTAATGGACTAATATGCCTTTAAAATAAAGAAACTGACAAATGTCAAATACACCTAGAAAGGCCATTTCTATCCTCTAAAATGCGTCTTTCCTTTCCCTATAGACCAAATTATTGATGAAGAACCTAATGGTGACCAAAGAAACAACAAAATAACACAAAACTAAAAAAAAAAAATTACATTGATTCCAAACCTAAATGCTACCAACTTAAAACAACAATCAAATTTTAACAGAAAGAGCTTTAAAATCTTACCATTTTCACTTCAAATGATCAGACCAACTACTTAGAAGTAGGGATTATCCTTTCATTAATAGAAAATGCCCTGCTCATTTAGTACCTTTGGCATTCTTTAAACACAAGTTTCATGTAAAAGAATGCAAAAAAACAATCAAAAGCATATCATCGCATTCAAAACTTTATATTGAAGACAAAACAAGTACTTATAAGCCTTATAGACTCCACTTTTAAGGTAAGAAAATGTATACCTTTTTAGCTTTGAAAATCTGAATCTTGATTGATTCTTGGTATTGCCTCCCTCTCTTTTTATTTCCAAACCTCCCTATACTAGGGTTAAAGTTTTGAAAGCTTTCTAGATAGGACCCTTGCCCTTTATCCTAAGTTTCTTTCCTTGTTTCTTTTATGTTCTTTCCCTTTGTTTCTCTTTATTTTCTCTCTAGTTTTTTCTTCTATCCCTCATCTCCTCTAGTCTTCTTTGACCTTTTCTTGTATATGCAAGTTTAGGTCTTTTAGATGGGTTGTTTAGGGTTGTAACAAACTAAAACCTAACTAGTTTTGTTATAAAGTTGTTTGTTTGGGGTGTAGATGGTTTTGTAGGGTGCTTGGAGATCAAGATGAGTGTTTTCTACCTCTGGATCTAGAAAAAAAGGTTTTAAACCCTTAATGTAATCCTTTTGAAGACTCCTAAGTGGAAACGAATGAAAAGGCTAAACATTTTTCTATAACCGAGTGTTCTTATCAAGGCTGCTTGAGATAACCACTTTCAAGACCTCATTGGAGCATCTTCGATGTCAACATCGCTTAAGATCACTCGGATTTGGTAGAGGGGGTGAATGCCTTTTAATTGGATCTACTCTTACTTGATTTGAATGTTTATAGCTTTATATTTGAATATTTAAAAGTGTCTACCCAAACAAGAAAAAACAATGTTTGAAATTATGGTTTTAGCTTACTAGGGACAAGATATTGTGGAAATCCATATGATATTAAAGACATAGGATTGTAGAGGAGGTGTTTATTGGTCAAATAGTGGTGGCCAAGTTTAATTTATTAGGGTTTAGGGTTTTTGTGTTGTGTAGGTATAGAAAGAGTATATGTGAGAATTTTTTATGTTTTTGGTTTCTCTAAAATTTCTCCCTTAAAATCCCTCCCCCTTTTTATGTGTTTTAGGCAACTATTTAAAGGTAAAAAAAGTTTGTTATTTTTAATTTCTTGGTCCCCAAATAAACTTGGTGATCAAGTGACACAACTAAAAGATTAATGTCTTCTTCCAAGTGCACGAGTGTCAAAGTAATAAATAACCCGGCAAGACCGGGGTCGAACCATAGAGAGGTCAATTGTACAAATTATAAATAACAATAATACAATAACAATAATAATAGCAACAACAATACTAATAATAAAAGTAGTAGTAATAATAATAATAGTAATAATAAATAAAAAGAAGGAGAAGGAGAAGGAGAAGAAGAAGAAGATGAGAACTTTGACATGAAATATTAATGTAACGATTAAACAATGATAATAACAAATATCAAGGTTAGAGGTCCCACTAATGGTATGTCAAACAAGTATAGTATAAACTCTTATTATTGAATTGGAAACCACACACAAAGGAGGTTCCAATCAGATTATATATTGTTAACATGATTACATTAGTCATCTTATTCAATTAATGCTAATACTTGTAAATCTCGTCAAGCATTCATGATTATAACTTATGTTAACAACAAATCAAGTTCCTTTCATAGCTCAGGTGTCGGTTATACCATACATTATGGGCTATGAAAGTGCCAAGCATTTGTTGTACCAAGTGTTATACAACATAAATCAAGATTAGTCATTTAACAAGCAAAGTATTAAAGAGTGAACAAGATAGCAAATATAAAACATGTTAGTATCAAACATTAAAGTCCATATTAAGTTTACATTATACTTATTCTTACACCATTAGTGTAACCTTTTCACCTTGACATAATTAACTTAGCTAGACATAATGAAAGAAAGCAAAATAGATAAACAAAATAAGAACATAAAAGTTAACTAAGTAAAGGAAAGGAAATGAAAGGCATAAACTTAATATTAATGAAAACAAAGCATAAAAAATACAAAGAGAGAAAGGAAGAGCATGATCTTGATCTGGAAATCAAGATGCCTAAATGCATGGCAAATGCCTCCTTTTATAGGCCAAAAATGGGAACTATTGATTTGATGACTAATTGATAAGTGGGTGACCAACTTTTGACTTGGTGACAATCCTTATCTTCTCTTGTCTGCCCAAAACGTCATTGATAACGTCAAAATTGGAGCCAGTTGTAAACATGAAAGTTGTAGGCAATTGTCTCAGCTTTCTTGTGTAAAAATTTCAGCTCATTTGGACTTCTAGAACTCCAGATATGGCCAAAATACCGAATAGTGCTCGGGCTGGAAGACAGATTCGGGCTTCTTTGTTGTTGCTACAATTTGGACTTGATAATGGCCTTTTTAGATCTTGGGCTCCATATGAAAGTTGTAGGCCTATGTCTTACCTTTCCATCCATATAAATTGGACCTAAATCTGAGATCTGTAGCTCCAGATATGACCCAATTACCGAACAGTGTTCCGGTTTGGATTGCACCGACATCTCTTTTCTAAGTTTGGCCATCTCTTTATCCTTGCAATTTAAGTTCTTCAAGTCATCAATCAATCCTTTCATTTATGTGATAGGCCTGCATTAAAAATAGACATTTACCATAAATTATAGGTATCTTATATTATTAGATACATTATTATAAAACATATTTTAGTTAAGGAGTTATTGATACTTCAAGTGCAAAATGATGATATAAAACCATGATAAAAATGCACTTTTAAGTACTAATCACACCCCCCAACCAGCTTATTACTAGTCCCTAGTAATCAAAGCGTTAAAATAGAAAACAAATTTGCAAATTTCACAAAGCAAGGTATTCATCATTTAACTTCCATTAGTCTATCCAGATAAACAAACTCTCATTAAATTTATATATCTGCTCAATACCTCTTAACAAGATATTAATAAACCTTTCTTTTGTGCTCAATGTATCAACACATAATTATGGGGCTTTTCTTGGAAGAAAACAAAATTTTTGTTCTAATGTTTAAGGTTAACTTCCTTGGGTTGGGATTACTATTTTTGTCTTTTTTTTTTTTTTTAACTCTATATACATATACTTTAAAAACATCATGCATCTTTAACCCATGTAATGAGCTTTCAGCTAATGACTCCCAGACCAGTTGGTCTTAGGGCATTAGGTGTTAAGACACCCCTACGAGCTTAGTAACTCGGGTCGCAGATACTGATATGTAGATAGTGCAATGTTTGATTCCCTTAAGCTTTTCTCCTCAACCCATGTAACAAGCGTTGGGCCAATAGCTCCCAAGTCAGTTGACTTTAGGGTATTAGGTGTTAAAACACCCCTTCGGGCTTAATTGCTTAGGTTAGGGAGGCTACGAAACCAAACTTATCTACATTTTTATTATCATCATTTTTTTTTCTTTTTTTCTTTTTTTTTTTTTTTTTTTTTTTTTTTTTTTTTTTTTTTTTTTTTTTTTTTTTTTTTTTCTTTTTAATTATATACAATCCCTTTCCCTTAGTTGTTACCTTTAACAAAAGAACATAAATAATGTAATAATCCAATATGCAACCCACAATCATATGTTAAAGTGTGTGTGTGTAAATTAAGGTTTAAAAATACATGTTAAATAAGTATATGAGCAGAATTAAGTGGTAACAATACGAGAGTTTGTAAACCTGAATATTTCAGGAAGTATTATAATAGACCTTGTTAAGAATGGTTACTAAGATGCGTCTCAAGAGTCACTTTAACAAAAGAACTCCTTTACTCTGCCATCCTAGTAACAACAATTATGCACATGCTTTATGAAATGAAAAACAATTTTTTTTTTATCAACTACTACCCTCTCCCCCCAACCAAAACGAGACATTGTCCTCAATGTTCTAAGGTAGAAAGATAGAGTATAGAAGATATCACCTGAAATAACGAACACTGACAAACCTGAAACACACTGAAACAAATATAAGAAACAACAAAACACAATAATAAAACCAAGCATGTGTATGTACAGGTAGTTGTGATTGTGGCTCACATCTTCCCTTGGTTTTACGTCCAAGAACGGCTTAAACGCCCTCTATGGGTCGGGGATAGGCTTCCCATCCAGTTTTCTTAAAAACTGGCAAACAGGGTCTTTTTTAGTCAGATTCCCAAGACTAAGTCTATCATGTTCTTTATGAAATAGTGGCCATAAATCATGAATTGCACGATGCACATCTCCACTAGGATGCGTCTCAAGAGTCAATAGAAGATTATCTAAAGACTCCTTACTCAGGCCATCCTTAATGAATTGTATTTTATCTTCACGGTTTATAGATACCATTCCTAAAGAACGACATTGTGTATTACAAGTCCATCTAGCACATCGATGACAGACATCCAGTCGTTTTGCACGACGCTTCTTTGCAAAAGTGCTTTTACCTGTTCCAGGCATGTGTGAAATGAAGTTAGAGGACTCACCTGATAATCGGACCTTTGCTTCAATCAACCAACGAATATCTTCAGGAATTCCATGATTCATTAATAATCTCAATCTTGCACATCTAGCACGGTAAATTTTTGTAATCGCATTCTGAGGCAGAGCGGGAAAATACTTTTTCAATTTTTCAAGATTAGTGTCCATTTTCAAATGAGAATTGGAAGAGAGATTCAAAGAATTGCACAAATATATACACAAATATCAGTTATTGTGGGAAACTGAAAGAACCGACTTAAGTCACGGAGTACCGTTATCCGCCATTTGACCGGGGTGAGAGAAACTAGCAAAAATCACTCAAAAAGAAACACAAAAAAGAAAATGTGAGAAAAACAAAATAATCAACCTTTATCTACAAGATCATTCAAACCAGCTGATTCATTTTCACTAGGAAAATTATCAAAGTAAGCTTTCAAACGATGTCCATTTTCCTTAAAATCATTGTCATTCATTGAATTCTCAATATCACAGGCCCCATAAGGATTGGTCCATCTTAATCTTAGCTCTTTAGGGAATGCATAGAGTTGAGAATCATAAAACAAAACTTTTTGACCAGTGTCAATTTTTTGACAATTTTCACAAGTTTTGCAGAATGCATGTGTGTCCTTGAACATGGTGGGCCAATAAAATCCATTTTGAAAGATTTTTGCAGCAGTCTTTTTTGACGAGAAATAACTTCCACATGCTTCAGAATGACAAAGTTTAATGACACTACTTACCTCATTGTCGGGAATGAATCTTTGAAATATTTGATCAGGACAATATTTGAATAAGTTAGGGTCATCACAATAAAAGCTCTTCACTTCGTTCAAAAACTTTTCTTTGTCTTGGGTACTCCAATCAGCTGGCAAATCTCCTAAAGCAAGAAAATTGATATTTTTATCATACCAAGGCATTGGACTAAGAGAAAGTAAGGATTCGTTAGGAAAGTAATCATCGATTAGTGTGATGTCAGATGTCGAATCTGTTGTCATTGTTGACAAAAGATTCGCATCAACATTTTCGGTGCTTGTTTCATTCGTGATTTCTTCCTCAGAATAAACCATTTGCAAATCTTCAGTTTCATCCAATTCATTTTTACTTAAAGTAGATTCAAGTTGATCATAAACTAATTCATCAATATGATCTACTTCTTGTAAATCATTATCATCTCCAGGTTGCTTGCAAATGTTAAAAATATTATCTCTAATGTCATGTTTCCAAATGATAGCTTCATCAGTCCATTCCTACAATTAATCAATGCATTAGAAGTTCCAAGAAACAAACGTCCTAAAATAACAGGAAATGAATTACATGCTTCAACAGGTTGTGCATCCAAGACAACAAAATCCACAGGATAAATGAATTTATCGACTTGTACTAATAAATCTTCAGTTATTCCTCTAGGCACTTTTACAGATCTATCGGCAAGAAAAAGAGTTATAGAAGTTGGTTTTAACTCCCCTAGATTGAGACTTTGAAAAACTGAATATGGAAGTAAATTCACACTGGCTCCAAGATCAAGGCTTTTTCAATTTTATGTTCTCCAATAAAGCAATAAATTGTAGGACAACTAGGGTCTTTATATTTCAAAGAATTATTATTCTGAAGAATGACACTTACTCGTTCGGCTAACAAGGCTTTCTTTTTCACATTTCATTTCCTCTTCACAGTGCATAGATCTTTCAAAAATTTAGCATAGGAAGGAACTTGTTTAATAGCATCCAGCAAAGGTATATTGATTCTTACCTATTTGAAAGTTTCAAAGATTTCAGAGCTGTGATTGACTTTCCTTTGTTTGGTCATGGCTTGAGGAAATGGAAGTACTGGCGGGGAATCGGTCGTTTCTTTACAATTTTCAAATTCAACATCTTCCTTACCCTCAGAGATTGACTCATCATCTTTCTCACAAGGTTCAAGAGTGGTTTTTCAATAACCTTACCACTGCAAAGAGTAGTGACTGATTTGACTTGATCCATATGTTGGCTTCCGAAACTACTTGCATTTGCATTGTATTGCCCTTTAGGATTTTGTTATGGTTGAGATGGAAATTTACCTTTCTCTTGGAAACTAAGAGCCGATGTCAGTTTTGCAAGAGTATCTTTAAAATCTGTCATGTTTTGAGCAAGTTGAGTATTGATTGTCTCTTGCTTTTCAATGAATGCATGCAATGTTTCCTTAAGATTTCTTCTAGGAGGTGAAGCATAAGGAGGTGCATATCCATGAGAATTTTGAAAATTGTGGTGTGCTTGAAACGGTGGTTGTGAAGTTTATGTATTGTTGTTATCACTCTTCCAACTGAAATATGGGTGATTTCTCCAACAAGGGTTGTATGTTTGGGAGTATGGGTTGTGGTTGGCCCTTTGAAAATTGTTTAAAGCATGGGCTTGTTCATGAAGACATTCCTTAAAAGAAGGCAAGGTTAAACAATTATTAGTTGAGTGTTCATTTGTTTCACATATTTGACACACAATGTTTTCAACATATTTTAATTGACTACTCTTTTTCAATTCTAGTGCCTCGACTTTTCTAGCTAAAGATGCAAACTTGGCTTGAAGGTCATGATCTTCCCTAAGGTTGTACATACCTCCACTAGATGTATGAGGTTGAGTTTTACTCGGTGCCTCATAAGTACCCGCGGTGTCCAAAACCAAGATGCCTAAATGCATGGCAAATGCCTCCTGTTATCCATGTTAAGTTTACACTATACTTATTCGTAATTTTGAGCATTTTCAGCTAACAAGTCTAAATACTCCATTGCTTCATTAGGATCTTTATCTTCAAAAGTTCCATTGCACATCAATTCAACCATTTGCCTATCTCTAGGTGTTAACCCTTCATAGAAATGTGGAACCAATCTCCATGTTTCAAAACTATGATGAAGGCAAGTACTAAGCAAGTCTCGATACCTATCCCAATATTGGTAAAATGTTTCTCCTGGTATTTGAGAGAAAGTGGTGATTTGTCTTTTGAAAGAGTTTATTCTATGATGAGGGCAAGTACTAAGCAAGTGTCGATACCTATCCCAATATTGGTAAAATGTTTCTCCTGGTTTTTGAGTGAAAGTGGTGATTTGTCTTTTGAAAGAGTTTATTCTATGATGAGGGCAAGTACTAAGCAAGTGTCGATACCTATCCCAATATTGGTAAAATGTTTCTCCTGGTTTTTGAGTGAAAGTGGTGATTTGTCTTTTGAAAGAGTTTATTCTATGAGATGGGAAAAACTTCTTTAAAAACTGTTGTTGCATTTCATCCCAAGCACGAATGGATCCTGGTCTTAAATTTTGTAGCCATGTTTTAGCTTTATCTTTTAATGAAAAAGGAAAAGGCTTTAATCTGATAGTGTTCATGCTACAATTTAAATTATTATCTGTGTTGCAAACCTCCTCAAATTCCTTTAAATGCAAGTATGGATTTTTCAATTCTAAGCCATGAAAAGAAGGTAAAAGTTGAATAATACCTGGTTTAAAATTAAAATGAGATGCATCGGGAGAAAAAACTATGCATGATGGTGCACTTGTTCTTGTGGGATTCATGTGGTCTCTAAGTGTTCTAACACGGTTATTCTCATTATTCTCATTATGAAGTGATTGATTATTTTCTTCGACCATATTTTCTGAACATGATGAGGATATCTTACAAAGTCTACCACTTGATATACGTGACTACACTCTCATGCACGTGTAGGAATAGAATAAAAGGAAGAAGAAAACAAGAGAAGAAGAAACAAGAGACAAGAAACAAAGTTATATACAAGAAAAGTGAAAAGAAAAACTAAAATAAATCCTACAATTTGTACAAGAACTTACCTCCCCGGTAACGATGCCAAAAGCTTGACACGACTAAAAGATTGATGTCTTCTCTTAAGTGCAGAAATGTCGAAGTAATAAATAACCCGGCAAGACCAAGGTCGAACCACATGGAGGTTAATTATACAAATTATAAATAACAATAATATAACAACAATAATAATAGCAATAACAATACTAATAATAATACTAGTAGTAATAATAATAAAAAAAAACAGAAGAAGAAGAAAAAGAAGATGAGAACTTTGAGATGGAATATTAATGTAACGATTAAACAATGATAATAACAAATGTCAAGGTTAGAGATTCCACTAATGGTATGTCAAACAAGTATAATATAAACTCTTATTATTCAATTGGAAACCACACACAAAGGAGGTTCCAATCAGATTATATATTGTTAACATGATTACATTAGTCATCTTATTCAATTAATAATTGTTAACATGATTACATTAGTTATCTTATTCGATTAATGCTAATACTTGTAAATCTCGTCAAGCATTCATGATTATAACTTATGTTAACAACAAATCAAGTTCCTTTCATACCTCAGGTGTCGGTTATACCATACAGTATGGGCTATGAAAGTGCCAAGCATTTGTTGTACCAAATGTTATACAACATAAATCAAGATTAATCATTTAACAAGCAAAGTATTAAAGAGTGAACAAGATAACAAATACAAAACATGTTAGTATCAAACATTAAAGTCCATATTAAGTTTACACTATACTTATTCTTACACCATTAGTGTAACCTTTTCACCTTGACATAACTAACTTAGCTAGACATAATGAAAGAAAGAAAAATAGATAAACAAAATAAGAACATAAAAGTTAACTAAGTAAAGGAAAGGAAATGAAAGGCATAAACTTAATATTAATGAAAACAAAGCATAAAAAATACAAAGAGAGAAAGGAAGAGCATGATCTTGATCTGAAAACCAAGATGCCTAAATGCATGGCAAATGCCTCCTTTTATAGGCCAAAATTGGGAACTTACAAAGAGAGAAACCAAGAGCATGATCTTGATCTCGAAACCAAGATGCCTAAATGCATGACAAATGCCTCCTTTTATAGGCCAAAATTGGGAACTATTGATTTGATGACTAATTGATGAGTAGGTGGCCAACTCTTGACTTGGTGACAATCCTTATCTTCTCTTGTCTGCCCAAAACATCATTGATAACGTCAAAATTGGAGCCACTTGAAAACATGAAAGTTGTAGGACATTGTCTCATCTTTCTTGTGTAAAATATTCAGCTCATTTGAACTTCTAGAACTCTAGATATGGGCCAAATACTAAACAGTGCTCAAGTTGGAAGACAGATTCGGACTTCTTTGTTGTTGCTACAATTTGAATTTGAAAATGGTCTTGTTAAATCTTGGGCTCCATATGAAAGTTGTAGGCCTATGTCTTACTTTTCTATCCATATAAAGTGGACCTAAATCTGAGATCTACAGCTCCATATATGATCCAATTACCAAACAGTGTTCCGGTATGGACTGCACCGGTATCTCTTTTCTAAATTTGGCCATCTCTTTGTCCTTTCAATTTTAGTTCTTAAATTCATTAATCAATCCTTTTATTTATGTGATTGGCCTGTATTTAAAATAAATATTCACTACAAATTAAAGGTATCTTATATTATTAAATATATTATTATAAAACATGCTTTAGTTAAGGAGTTATTGATACTTCAAGTGCAAAATGATGATATAAAACCTTGATAAAAATGCACTTTTAAGTACTAATCATCAAGCAACCCAAAAAACAAATTGACGTTTCAACTTCTTTCTTTTCATATTTGGTCCCTTGTAAATTTGGATTTTTCTTAATTTTTTGTTTTTTTGAAAAGTACTAACTTTTACATCCATTTAAAATGTGTGTTAACAAATGAACGTGTAGGAAAAAGATGCTTTAAGTGACATAGATTTAAAAACATAATTTTTTAGGTTTTTGCTATTTTTGGTTTTTAAAAAAAAATTATCTAAAATTGGGTCAAAATTGGATAATAACAACTATTTTATTGCAAAAAACTTTAGTGTAGTCCTAGAAGTTATAATTTTTCTATCATTTGCTCCTTATTATTTTAGCAATTCATGTTTCAATGCTAAACTTTATTTTCTTTACATTTCAGTCCTTAAATGTTAAAATAAGAGAGATAAAGTTGATGGAGAATTTTAAGAAGAGAGAAATTTATTAAATGGTTACATTTTGGCCACCTAAAAGGTTAATGCTTGTGTTATGTGTTTTATCTTCTTGAGATGAGTTAATGGATGTGGTGTAAAGCTTTTTTTATTCATTTAATTCTTGATTTTAGGTTATTGTAGGATTAAAAATGAATTTATTGAGGTAACTATTGTATTTTTGAGGTGTTTTCAAGTTAAAACAGGTTGAAAATGAGTTTTTGATGGCAAAACTTGGACCTTAATTTTTCAATCACCAAAAATAATTAAAAAATTATCTTGTAGACAATAGATCATTTGTCATTACAAATAACCTTTTGCTTGGTTATAAAAATAAAAAAATAGAGTGTGTTGTCTATTCTTTCAAAAAGAAAAATAGCAAACACACAACTTAAACCTAGTTATACTCGAGCTTTTTGATGGTTGGCTAGCACTTTGGCATGACCTCATTTTTTTTTCTATGGAGATATTGTTTAATACCCTTCTCTTATTGTTTAAATTGTGTAGTTAAATGTTTTTTAAAATAGTGATTAATCTTTTTAAATATTTTTAAATTTTATACTGGTTTAAAGATATTGTATTTTCAAAAACATGTAGTCTAATATTTTTTTGTTTCCTCTTGTATTTTATATAAATAAGTTGTATTTTTATGACTTATTTATAAAAACAAAAACACTTGCTATTAGAATTGAGAAGTAACCACTAATATAAAATAAATAAAAACATGTAAATAAAATGGATAGTTAGTATCAAACATTTGTGTTTATCTTTTTTTTTACTAGAAAAGTTGGTTTCTCATTTTATTATTTAATTAGTATTAATAACTTTTTTTATTTATCATTTTATTTATTTTTAATCTATTATATTAGAAGTAAGCAATATCTTTTTATTTCTTAATTAAAAGAAGTTATAATACTAGAAAACACATTTACACTACAAGTGCCCCCTTTTTTAGCTCACAACGATTAGTTTATCGCATCTTCTTAAGCCTTTTTTATACTTGAATAAATGTATTAAAATGTCAAAAGCTACTCCTATGTCATGCACGCAAGCAGTTAGTTTTTAAAAATATAACTGTGGTTATATTTTAAAGTGTATTTTATTTAAAAATATATTAAAATAATATATTTTTTATTTTTAAAAAATTATTTTTGATAACAATATTTAAAAATAATTTAAAAATACTAAAAAATATTAATTTAAAATAAAAAAAGTATTTTTAAAATACAAAAACAAATAAAATCTGATTAAAACCATTA
This sequence comes from Populus euphratica, assembly GCF_000495115.2. Classification (NCBI taxonomy): domain Eukaryota; kingdom Viridiplantae; phylum Streptophyta; class Magnoliopsida; order Malpighiales; family Salicaceae; genus Populus; species Populus euphratica. Next base: position 47,631 of record NW_011501213.1, read on the forward strand.
GCAGAAGAGCAAACTCTATTGATAGCAGAAGAGCAAAATCTATTGAAACCCAGCGTGATCGCCTAGGAAAGCTATGCTGGTTGTTCCCCAGCTTCTTTCTTTTCCTTCTCTTATTGGCTTTTCAGTTGCTATCGTCTTCTCACTGTCAACTGTGCATCTAAATAAACCATTTCTTGGCTGCTAGATAGGGATTGAAGGCATATGAGGACCTCAGCAATGTTGCCATTTTTATCACTGCCATGGACACGACTCCTTAGATTCACAGTCTATGCTCTTTAATTGACAAAAATGGTATAAAATTCTATTGCCGAGCTCAAGGTCCATTCCAATTTAACAAGATAAACAAATGAAAAGGACTGCAATATATTCAGTGAAACTTAAAAGGATTAATAAGAATTTTGCTAAAACATCATAAATTTGATCACTTGTTAGAAATGAAAGATCAAGACTCAATTGAAAATATTAAAAAGTTGGAGGATTTACTGTCAGCATCATAGCTTAACTGGAAGAAAAGAAAAACATTGAAAAGGGTGGGAAACACAATCCACTGCCTTTTGGCAATGTTCCTCGAATTCTTGTCGAGATAAAGATAACGATTCATTCCTCTGAATTCTTTTTTTGGTCAAGATCTATTTGTGCTGTCCCCTGAACATTTTGGCATTCCTGTGGGATGAAATACATTACATGTATTACATGTTGCAGCTGAGGCTCAACCCAAAACCAAAAAAAAAAAAAAAAGGCAGAAAGAAGTGGAATGCGATAGGAAGAACAGACAATCTTAATAAGATGAAACATGAGCTGCATGCGAGGAGAGTAGAATATGAAAGCCCCCTCTCATTAATTGTGGTATCAATCACTGCAAATGCCCATGAAAGGCTTGCATTATTAAAATATGATACAAGAAGCACGCTTACATGAGCAACCAACACACTTAGAGACCAACCTTTTGATATCTGGAGCATCCTCGGGCACAAAACTCTACAGTTGTTTACATATTTCAAATGGCATTCAACTGTTTTTACTTTGAACATACAAAAAACATACCATTTCTGCAGCTCAATGTCTGCTCACTAACACATGCATTGCGCATTGATCTTTTCTGTAACAAATGGAAATCCCAACTTTCCTTCGAGTTTCTAGGACATATGCTAAATACAAATGTGAAAATATTCCCATCGGCTCCCCCTCCGAGGGCCTTGTTTTTACTTTGAACTTGATTTTTGTTTGTTTAGCAAAATCGTGACCTGGTCATATGCTGTTACAACTTAATTAAATACATCACTAGGGTTTCGTTGATTAATCACTCCCAAAAGTATTTCTAAGATGAAGTAGGAGGACGTTCACATTTTTGTTTCAGAAAAATAAGTTGATGAGACAGCCAAGCCTTCTACATCGTAGGTTCTAACCAGTCGTTGTCTCTTCTCGGGTGATTCAAGCCAGCAGAACTCCAGATGAAACGACTTCGACTCTGCCACGTTCTTAGAAATATCAGAAGGGCACCCCATGTACATGCCTCCAGGCAATAATGTAATTTGGTATCCCCCATCAAATGTGATCAAGTCATCTGATCTGGTACCAGTCCAATGCACATTAGTTGTAACATCACCTCCATCCGATGTGGAAGAAATATCCTGAATATATTTTTTTGTTTATAAGAAATGAATTTGGATTATGACCCAAAATGAAATAATATGATAAAAAAGGTTGTTTTCTCTTCCAGGACATGACAGACATAGATTTTCCTTGTTTTCATAAACCATAAGTATTTGAAGGGGGGAAAAAAAACAAGTTAAAAATAAGAGAAGTGAAAAGTGAAAGGACAAGAACTTGGTATGTCTCTTTACCTGAATAAGCTGACCCTTACCATCCATTTCAAGCAAAGCAATTGTATCGGCTTCAGCAATTGTTGCTCCATAAACACCACTGCGTTTTGTTTGAGAATGACCTTTCCACTTTCCAAGTAATGGTAAGATCCTGTTTGGGCTATCCTGCAATCACTAAAAGAAACCTAGTCATTTCATGAAGTACACAGAACTAATGTACTGTCAACACAAAAATATTTAGTGGCTAAGCAAAAACTAGTTCTTCACTGTCTGTTGAACATTCATAAATGGTCATACAACTTACACTGTTGCTTTCAAGTGAAGGATGAAAAGGCACCCCATCACCTCTATCCTCAAGGAAGATAAGAAGCATTTGCAAAATGCCTTTAGGGTCCATGATATGAAAGGCTCTTGCTCGTCTGTCTTTCTCTTGTGAATATAGGCAATTCTCACAAACAATAGAAGGCCGACGAGAAGGAAGCTTGAGGTTTCTATATGGTTCAAAGAACGATGTAATTAAAAATGCAATGATGTGTCGAAACAAAGCTCGTAAAAATGTAAATTGCCAGTTAACATTGAGATCTAAACATAAAAGAAAAATACATGTCTACTGTGAAGGCCATACAATTCATATAGGAGAAGGCCAATTAGTTCATACATAACCACTAACTATTACAAAGAACTGTGAAGATAAAGGTGGGCTAACTTTTGTATCGAGTTTTGTTCAGAAATGTGTAGAGCAAAGACCAGTTATGAGTCATCATTGCATGCCTTATTGCTTCTGGATTAAGTGACTTAGTAGCTCATGCCCAAGATGTGTTCCGGTTAAGTTTTGTGTCAACTATGAATAACAGCACAATGCCAAGAGCGAAGGTTTCAGGGCCTTCACTTGGGTATCAGTAGATTTATCAAATTGTATTTCTATGTCCATCTGGTACAATTATTTCTTAATGATGTGAGAAGAATGCCGTATGGGAAAGAAGCACTAACTTTGGTGATTCTTCTCCAGTATCATCTTCACCCAGCACCCCTTGCCTTAACACAGTTTCTAACATGCCAGCTGTCTGGTACCTTAGAGAAAAAGCCCTCTCATCGGGGAAAAAGGCAATCTGCAGACTAATCATTATGGATATTCAATAGAAAACACGTAGACCAAGGGAACAAGGAAAAAGGACAATCAATGAACCCAAAATGTTTGAATGATTAGAAGAATTCACCTGTTGATATTTATCTGCAGTGAACATATTGGTTTCTTTGATTTTGTATTCTGCCCATTCTGGCTCCTCGTCATGTCTGGAGATTGAGGTGCTTGATGGAGATTGTTTTATGTATAGCCTACAAAGCACATCCAAATTTAGCAAACAAGGAGAAAAGGTTTTACAACTATACAAGTCATGAACTACGAATATCACGCAGTCTGCATTTTTTAAATAGAATAAAGGGTCACACTGCACACTGCTTTATTTTCTTTATCTCAATAAACGATTCCTTGATATCAAAGTTCATGCTTAGTTTTTCTACATTTCTATCTGATGATTCAGAGAAACATCAAATAGAAATGTAGAAAAACTAAGCATGAACTTTGATATCAAGGAAGAAGATGCATCCCATGCTCGACAAAGTCAAGCATGTTGCTTATGAACCATGAAACAGATAGATTACTCAAAACCGATAACCATCAAAACTGAATTTCCACAGGACACCCAAGTGAGCCTGCAACAAACTTTATAGTCACTCGGTAACTGAAGATCGCCTCCATCAAAAGAGCAAAAATTATCACATAGATGAAATGCTAATCAGATAGACAAATTCCTTTCATTGCAAAATAACCATTTTTATCAATCAAATAACAAATTAACACAAAAGTATCAGTGTTTTTTTTATCATATCTTTACTGCCCATTTTCAAAAGCGAAAAAAAGGCAAGAAATGTATAAGAAAAGGATAGCAATAGATAGAAGCTTTACGTTTGAATGAGACTAATGAGTTCATCTTCACCGTAAGAGCTTGCTGCAAGCTTTGTGCTCACTTTTTGCATCAATTTTCCTTTTGCATCAAATTGCTGCCAAAAAGAACAAAACCCATTGACACACAGCAACTCATAGCAACCCCAATTAAAAAAAAATTGAAAAAACTCACATGGAAAGAACCGTGCCATCTGCCTATGCTAAGGTCAAAAAAACGGCGTAGATTGTCAATGCTGATGGGTTCTGGGGATTTGGGGTCATCTTTAACACTTCTTGTTGAGGAGGAGGAAGAGAGAGGGGTGGTGGGTCGGGTTTTGGGGCTCCAAGAAGTGGAGATGGAAGCAGAAAAGAGTGGGCTTGGGTTGAAAGATAAGTTGGGAGGGAATGTTAGGGAATTGCAAATAGAAGCCATGGAGGGAAAGGAAGGGAAGAGGGTGGCTTTGGAGTGTCTTATCTCATCTGTGGTTTGTTTGATTGATATTTGAGTAAGTTATTCATAGTCCGTACCATCTGTGGCTTCAATCCAAACCGAACGTAAACGAATTATTATTATTAACATTAATTTACAACAAACTATAGCACGTGGGTGAAATTGCTGTAGCAACGATTAGTTTTGTAATCACGAATAGTTTTTTTTTTTTCACATCTTTTACTATGGTATTTTGTAATCACGAATAGTATTTTTTTTTTTTTCACATCTTTTACTATGGTCTAAAAAAATATTTCTTTAATTTGATTGGTTAAAATAAAATTTTAATTAATTTTTTTAATTTTATTTTTTAATATTAAATTAATGAAAAATTAAATTTCATAATTTGTTTTATTTTATTTATGTTAAGTTATTTTAGTCTCAAGACTCGGAAATAATGCTTAATAGGTTAACCCAAATTAACTCGAAGAGTTTTTTTATTGAATTTTTTTTAATTTTATCATTTGATATTGGATCGGTTAAGAAATGAGTTTTATAATCTATTTTGATTTGTTTTTTATAAAGATATTTTAGTCTTATTATCAGAGTCATGATTTTTGGTATTTTAAAACCAGTTAAATCATGTTATTTTTTTATTTTCTTTCTAAAATATTATCTTAGTCTCATATCTTTCAACATTGAATTTATTTTGTACTGGGTTATCCCTGTCTCATAACCCATATTGCAGATTTAGTAGGATAATTCAATTAATTCAGCTTTTTTTTAATTTTATTATTTAATATTATATTTGATCAAAAATTAGGTTTATGGTTTATTTTGGTTTGATTTTTATGAGCTTATCTCAATCTCATAACCCAAAAATAATGCTTAATGAGTTAACTCATATTGACTTGACTCATTTTTTGTATTATGTTTTAAATTAAAAAATTTACAAATTTTATCATTTAAAATTGGATCCGACATGATAGATTGAGAAATGAGCTTCATAATTTGTTTTGATTTGCTCTTTATAGAGTTATCTTAGTCTTATGACTAGAATCCAAGTTAATTTGGATTAAATCAAGTTGTTTTTTTATTTTTATTTCTATGAAGTTATCTTGATCT
>NW_011501228.1:0-1265 GCF_000495115.2 Populus euphratica
CCAAACCGGAACACTACTCGGTAATTGGATCATATCTGGAGCTGTAGATCTCAGATTTAGGTCCACTTTATATGGATGGAAAGGTAAGACATAGGCCTACAACTTTCATATGGAGCCGATGATCTAAAAGGGCCATTTTCAAGTCCAAATTATTGCAACAACAAAGAAGGCCGAATTTGTCCTCCAGCCCGACCACTGTTCAGTATTTTGGCCATATCTGGAGTTCTAGAAATCCAAATGAGCTGACTTTTTTACACAAGGAAGCTGAGACAATTCCCTACAACTGTCATGTTTTTAAGTGGCTCTAATTTTGACGTTATCAATGATGTTTTGGGCAAAAAAGAGAAGATAAGGATTGTCACCAAGTCAAGAGTTGGCCACCCACTTATCAATTAGTCATCAAATCAATAGTTCTCAATTTTGGCCTATAAAATGAGGCATTTGCCATGCATTTAGGCATCTTGGTTTCCAGATCAAGATCATCCTCTTGCTTTCTCTCTTTGTATTTTTTCTAATGTTTATGCTTTGCTTTCATTAATATCAAGTTTATGCCTTTCATTTACTTAGCTAACTTTAATCTTATTTATGTTCTTATTTTGTTTAGTTATTTTTCTTTCTTTCATTATGTCTAGCTAAGTTTATTATGTCAAGGTGAAAAGGCTACACTAATGGTGTAAGAATAAGTATAGTGTAAACTTAATATGGACTTTAATGTTTGATACTAACATGTTTTGTATTTGTTATCTTGTTCACTCTTTAATACTTTGCTTGTTAAATGACTAATCTTGATTTATATTGTATAACACTTGGTACAACAAATACTTAGCACTCTCATAGCCCATACTGTATGGTATAACCGACACCTGAGCTATGAAAGTAACTTGATTTGTTGTTAACATAAGTTATAATCATAAATGCTTGACGAGATTTACAAGTATTAGCATTAATCGAATAAGATGACTAATGTAATCATGTTAACAATATATAATCTGATTGGAAACAATCTATAATCTAACAATCTATAATCTGATTGGAACCTCCTTTGTGTGTGGTTTCCAATTGAATAATAAGAGTTTATACTATACTTGTTTGACATACCATCAGTGGAACCTCTAACCTTGACATTTGTTATTATAATTGTTTAATCCTTACATTAATATTCCATCTTAAAGTTCTCATCTTCTTCTTCTTCTACTTCTTTATTATTATTATTATTATTATTACTACTACTACTATTACTACTACTACTACTAGTATTATTATTA
>NW_011501228.1:1286-50671 GCF_000495115.2 Populus euphratica
TTATTATTATTATTATTATTATTATTATTATTATTGCTATTAATATTAGTGTTGTTGTTGTTGATGTTACTATTGTTATTGTTTATAATTTGTACAATTAACCTCCCTATGGTTCGACCCCGGTCATGCCGGGTTATTTATTGCTTCGACACTCCTGCACTTGGGAGAAGACATCAATCTTTTCATGTGTCACTTGTTAAATGACTAATCTTGATTTATGTTGTATAACACTTGGTACAACAAATGCTTGGCACTTTCATAGCCCATACTGTATGGTATAACCGACACCTGAGCTATGAAAGGAACTTGATTTGTTGTTAACATAAGTTATAATCATGAATGCTTGATGAAATTTACAAGTATTAGCTTTAATTGAATGAGATGACTAATGTAATCATATTAACGATCTATAATCTAATTAGAACCTCCTTTGTGTGTGGTTTCCAATTGAATAATAAGAGTTTATACTATACTTGTTTAACATACCATTAGTGGAACCTCTAATCTTGACATTTGTTATTATCATTGTTTAATCCTTACATTAATATTTCATCTCAAAGTTCTTATCATCTTCTTCTTCTTCTCCTTCTTTTTCTTTATTATTATTATTGTTGTTGTTACTACTACTACTACTACTACTACTACTACTAGTATTATTATTATTGTTGTTGTTGTTGTTGTTGTTGTTGTTGTTGTTGTTTTTATTGTTGTTGTTGTTGTATTATGGTTATTTATTATTTGTACAATTAACCTCCTTTTGGTTCGACCGTGGTCTTGCCGGGTTATTTATTACTTCGACACTCCTGCACTTGGGAGAAGACATCAATCTTTTAGTCGTGTCAAGTTTTTAGCGCCGTTGCCGGGGAGATAAGTTTTGTATAAATTATAATATTTATTTTATTTTCTCTTTTCAATTTTCTTTTATATAACCTTGTTTCTTGTCTCTTGTTTCTTCTTCTTTTATTTTCTTCTTTCTTTTATTCTATTCCTACACGTGCATGAGAGTGTAGTAACGTACATTAAGTGGTAGACTTTGTAGAGTATCCTCATCATTTTCAGAAAATATGGCCCAAGAAAATAATCAATCACTTCATAATGAGAATAATGAGAATAACCGTGCTAGAACACTTAGAAACCACATGAATCCGACAAGAACAAGTGCACCATCATGCATAGTTTTTCTTCCCGATGCAACTCATTTTAATTTTAAGCTAGGCATTATTCAACTTTTACCTTCTTTTCATGGCTTAGAATTGGAAAATCCATACTTGCATTTAAGGGAATTTGAGGAGGTCTGCAACACATATAATAACTTAAATTGTAGCATGAACACCATCAGATTAAAGCTTTTTCCTTGAATAATTTAAATTGTAGCATGAACACCATCAAATTAAAGCTTTCTCCTTTTTCATTAAAAGATAAAGCTAAAACATGGCTGCAAAATTTAAGACCAGGATCCATTTGTGCTTGGGATGAAATGCAACAACAGTTGTTAAAGAAGTTTTTCCCATCTCACAGAACAAACTCTTTCAAAAGACAAATCACCACTTTCACTCAAAAACCAGGAGAAACATTTTACCAATGTTGGGATAGGTACCGAGACTTGGTTAATACTTTCCCTCATCATGGTTTTGAAACATGGAGATTGGTTTCATATTTTTATGAAGGGTTAACACCTAGAGATAGGCAAATGGTTGAATTGATGTGTAATGGAACTTTTGAAGATAAAGACCCTGATGAAGCAATGGAGTACTTAGACTTGTTAGCTGAAAATGCTCAAAATTAGGACACTACGGGTACTTATGAGGCACCGAGTAAAACTCAACCTCATACATCTAGTGGAGGTATGTACAACCTTAGGGAAGATCATGCCCTTCAAGCCAAGTTTGCATCTTTAGCTAGAAAAGTCGAGGCACTAGAATTGAAAAAGAGTGGTCAATTAAAATCTGTTGAAAACATTGTGTGTCAAATATGTGAAACAAATGAACACTCAACCAATAATTGTCTAACCTTGCCTTCTTTTAAGGAATGTCTCCATGAACAAGCCCATGCTTTAAACAGTTTCCAAAGGGCCAACCACAACCCATACTCACAAACATACAACTCTGGTTCGAGAAATCACCCAAATTTTAGTTGGAAGAGTGAAAATAACAATGCACAAACTTCGCAACCACCGTTTCAAGCACACCACAATTTCCAAAATTCTCATAGATATGCATGTCCTTATGCTCCACCTCCTAGAAGAAATCTTAAGGAAACATTGCATGCATTCATTGAAAAGCAAGAGACAATCAATACTCAACTTGCTCAAAACATGACAGATTTTAAAGATACTCTTGCAAAATTAACATCTGCTCTCAGTTTCCAAGAGAAAGGTAAGTTTCCGTCACAACCACAGCAAAATCCTAAGGGGCAATACAATGCATATGCAAGTAGTTCCGGAAGCCAACATATGGATTAACTCAAATCATTCACTACTATTCGCAGTGGTAAGGTTATTGAAAAACCCTCTCTTGAACCTTATGAGAAAGATGATGTGTCAATCTCCGAGGGTAAGGAAGGGGTTGAATCTGAAAATTGTAAAGAAACGACTAATTCCCCACCAATTTTTCCATTTCCTCAAGTCATGACCAAACAAAAGAAAGTCAATCACAACTCTGAAATCTTTGAAACTTTCAAACAGGTAAGAATCAATATACCTTTGCTGGATACTATTAAACAGGTTCCTTCCTATGCTAAATTTTTGAAAGATCTATGCACTGTGAAGAGAAAACTGAATGTGAAAAAGAAAACCTTTCTAGCCGAACAAGTAAGTGCTATTCTTCAGAACAATAATGCTTTGAAATATAAAGACCCTGGTTGTCCTACAATTTCTTGCTTTATTGGAGAAAATAAAATTGAAAGAGCCTTGATCTTGGTGCGAGTGTGAAATTACTTCCATATTCAGTTTTTCAGAGTCTCAATCTAAGTGAGTTAAAACCAACTTCTATAACTCTCTTACTTGCTGATAGATCTGTAAAAGTGCCTAGAGAAATAATTGAAGATGTGTTAGTGCAAGTCGATAAATTCATTTATCCTGTAGATTTTATTGTCTTGGACACAGAACCTGTTGAAGCATGTAATTCATTTCCTGTTATTTTAGGACGTCCGTTTCTTGCAACTTCTAATGCATTGATTAATTGTAAGAATGGACTGATGAAGCTATCATTTGGAAACATGACATTGGAGATGAATATTTTCAACATTTGCAAGCAACCTGGAGATGATAATGATTTACAAGAAGTAGATCATATTGACGAATTAGTTTATGATCAACTTGAATCTACTTTAAGTAAAAATGAGTTAGATGAATCTAAAGATTTGCAAATGATTTATTCTGAGAAAGAAATCATGGATGAAAAACGCACCGAAAATGTTGATGCGGATCTTTTGTCAATAATGACAACAAATTCGACATCTGACATCACACCAATTGATGATTACTTTCCTAACAAATCCTTACTTTCTCTTAGTCCAATGCCTTGGTATGATAAAAATATCAATTTTCTTACTTTAGGAGATTTGCCAGCTGATTGGAGTACCCAAGACAAAGAAAACTTTTTGAATGAAGTGAAGAACTTTTATTCGGATGACCCTAAGTTATTTAAATATTGTCCTGATCAAATATTTCAAAGATTCATTCTCGATAATGAGGTAAGTAGTGTCATTAAACTTTGTCATTCTAAAGCATGTAGGAGTTATTTTTCATAAAAAAAGACAGCTGCAAAAATCTTTCAAAATGGATTTTATTGATCCATCATGTTCAAGGACTCACATGCATTCTGCAAGTGTTGTGAAAATTGTCAAAAGTTGGGATCAATTTCAAAACGTCACATGATGCCTTTAAATCCTATTCTTGTCATTAAAATTTTTTACTGTTGGGATATAGATTTCATGGGTCCATTTCCTCCATCATTTGGGCTCTTGTACATATTAATCACAGTAGATTATGTTTCAAAATGGATAGAGGCAATTCCAAGTCGAAACAATGATCACAAAATAGTGATAAAGTTTTTGAAAGAAAATATTTTGAGTCGATTTGGAGTCCCTCGAGCCATAATAAGTGATGGTGGAACACATTTCTGCAACAAGCCATTTGAGTCTTTAATGAAGAGATATGGAATCACACACAAAGTTGCCACCCCTTATCACCCTCAAACAAGTGGACAAGTAGAGCTTGCTAATAGGGAGATCAAACATATTTTGGAGAAAACAGTGAACCCTAATAGGAAAGACTGGTCTTTAAGACTTAATGATGCACTTTGGGCTTATCGATTTGGTATACATGGTCCCAATAGATGCTCACTCTGTCTCCGCAACAACGAAGATCACAACCACTTGTTCTTTGAATGCTCCTATACTAAAGCGATCTGGTGGGATGTTTGTGACAGATGCAACATTCCAAGAATGACAAAAGGATGGGATGAATGGATTCGATGGGCCACTATCACTTGGCATGGCAAAAGTTTCGTCAATTTTTCTCGTAAACTCAGTTTTGCAGCTACAGTGTATCATATCTGGCAAGAAAGGAATGCAAGGACCTTTGCTGGAATATCTAGAACTCAGAATTTGGTCTTTCATCAAATTGAATGTATCATCCGTGATAAGCTGGATTTGATGAGGAACGTTCTACCAACAAATGAAAATAAAAGAATCCAACGAGCCTGGAGGGTTAATAACATAGATTCTTCATTTGATATTTAATTTGATATTTAGCTGGTTGTATTAGTTTCCCTAACGAATCAAGTTAGGTCTTGAGTTTTCAGTTCGGTGGCTCGCATGTAGCCATCTATTGTTTTACGTTTCTGTTCTCATTGTAAATCTGGGGTATGCCCCTTATAATCTTTGTATCGTTTTCCTTTAATATATACGTCAACTTACCAAAAAAAAAAAATAAGATATGGCCAACTTCTTTACTTAATTAGGAGAATAAATTGCTGACTCTTTATCCTTGACTAGTCTATGGAAAACCTTGTCACTTGCCTGTGGAAACTTGAACATAAAGCTTATTGGGCTATTAAAGCTTCAATTCAAATCTGGATGATGCTAGTCAACTGCGAAAATTATAAATAAATGAGCTTGAGGAAATAAGAAATGATGCATATGAAAATTTAAGAATTCATAAAGCAAGAATCAAAGAGTTTCATGACAAGAAAATATTGAGAAAAACATTCAATGTTGGTCAAAAAGTCTTGCTTTATAATTCTCGACTGCATTTATTTCTTGGAAAATTAAGATCAAGATGGAGCGATCCTTTTATTGTGAAACATGTGTATCCATATAGGGCCTGTGATATCGAGAATCCGAAGAATGACAATGTTTTCAAGGTAAATGGACATCGTTTGAAAGTTTACTTTGACAATTTTTCAGTTGAAAATAACTCTATTAAATTGGGTGATCCTCTATATAAAGATTGATTTTTTTTTCTCACTTTGTTTTTGTGTTTCTTTTTGAGTGATTTTTATTAGTTTCTCTCACCCCGGTCAAATGACGGACAACTATACTCCGTGACTTAAGTCGATTCTTTCAGTTTCCCATAATAACTGATATTTGTGTATATATTTGTGCAATTCTTTGAATCTCTCTTCCAATTCTCTTTTGAAAATGGACACTAATCTTGAAAAATTAAAAAAGTATTTTCCCGCTCTACCTCTGAATGCGATTACAAAAATTTACTGTGCTAGATATGCAAGATTGAGATTGTTAATGAATCATGGAATTCCTGAAGATATTCGCTGGTTGATTGAAGCAAAGGTCCGATTATCAGGTGAGTCCTCTAATTCCTTCATTTCACACATTTCTGGAACAGGTAAAAGCACTTTTGCAAAGAAACGTCGTGCAAAACGACTGAAAGTCTGTCATCGATGTGCCAAATGGACTTGTAATGCACAATGTCGTTCTTTAGGAATGGTATCTATAAACCGTGAAAATAAAATACAATTCATTGAGGATGGCTTGAGTAAGGAGTCTTTAGATAATCTTCTATTAACTCTTGAGACGCATCTTAGTGGAGATGTGCATCATGCAATTCATGATTTATGGTCACTATTTCATAAAGAACATGCTCGACTTAGTCTTGGGAATCTAACTAGAAAAGACCCTGTTTGCCAGTTGTTAAGAAAACTGGATGGGAATCCTATCCCTGACCCATAGAGGGCGTTTGAGCCGTTCTTGGACGTAAAACCAAGGGAAAATGTGAGCCACAATCACAACTACCTATACATACACATGCTTTTTCAAAACTAAATAAATAAATAAAAAGAGAGAGTCTGTGTGTGAGACTCTAGCTGGCCTATACATATGTGGTATGATTCCCCTTTTAATTTCTCATCTATAAAATCCTCTCTTCCTTCCCTTCATTTCCACTCAACCCATACATTCATCAAATATAGAAGTGTGTAGAAATGGCAAGTTTCTCAAGTTATCAAATAAAAGGTATTTGTGTTTTTAGTAGATCTAGTCCTGGCAAAGAAAAAGAGTTTTTAGAATAAGCAAATCATCTTAGTCAGGTGCTAGCTGAGAGAAAAATTCATTTAGTGTATAGGGGAGGCAGTCTTGGGTTAATAGGAGGTGTGTCAATAGCTGTATTTTTAGGAGGTAGTCAAGTTTTGGGGGTCGTCCCCGAAGCTTTGGCACAAGGGGATATCATTGGAAAAACAATTAGAGAGGAACTTCAGGTCTCCACAATGTCGGCTCGAATGAATGCAATGTTTAACCATGTTGATTGATGCCTTTATTGCCTTACCAGGTGGTCTAGGCACATTGGAAGAGATCTTTCATATTTCCTCTTGGGCCCAACTGCACATTCACCATAAAGCCATAGGTTTGTTAAATGTTAATGGTTATTATGATAAGTTGTTGTCTTTTCTTGATCATGCTGTGGAACAGGAATTTCTAATATCTTTTGCACTACAAATCATAATCTCTACTGCTACTACTAAACAATTGATTAACCAACTACAGTCTTTCATTCCTGTAATTGATCCCTCTATGAGTCGCATAAATTGGTCATCTAAGGAAAGTCGTAAAAAGTTTAGATTAGATTTGAGTCTTCACTTGTAATTTTTTTTGTTTTGTCTTTTTGTTTTATTATTGTATTTTGTTCTTTCTTATTTTTTTTTAAGTGTGTTTCAGGTTTGTCAGTGTTCGTTATTTCAGGTGATATCTTCTATACTCTATCTTTCTACCTTTAAACATTGAGGACAATGTCTCGTTTTGGTTGGGGGGAGAGGGTAGTAGTTGATAAAAAAAAATTATTTTCCATTTCACAAAGCATGTGCAAAATTATTGTTACTAGGATGGCAGAGTAAAGTAGATCTTTATATGACTCTTGAGACGCATTTTAGTAATCATTCTTAATAAGGTCTATCATAATACTTCTTGAAATATTCAGGTTTACAAACTCTCGCATTGTTATCACTTAATTCTGCTCATATACTTATTTAACATGTATTCTTAAACCTTAATTTACACACACACACACTTTAACATATGATTGTGGGTTGCATATTGGATTATTACATTATTTATGTTCTTTTGTTAAAGGTAACAACTAAGGGAAAGGGATTGTATATAAAAAAAATTTGTTAAAGGTAACAACTAAGGAAAAGGGATAATATATAATTAAAAAAAAGAAAAACATAAAAAGAAACAAAAAACAAAAAAGAATGATGATAATAAAAATATAGATAAGTTTGGTTTTGTAGCCTTCCTAACCTAAGCAATTAAGCCCGAAGGAGTGTTTTAACACCTAATACCCTAAAGTCAACTAACTTGGGAGCTATTGGCCCAACGCTTGTTATATGGGTTGAGGAGAAGAAGCTTAAGGGAATCAAACATTGCACTATCTACGTATCAGTATCTGCGACCCGAGTTACTAAGTAAGTGCTACTGTTATTATCATTGTTTAATCGTTACATTAATATTCCATCTCAAAATTCTTATCATCTTCTTCTTCTTCTCCTTCTTTTTCTTTATTATTATTGTTGTTGTTGTTGTTACTACTACTACTACTACTATTAGTATTATTGTTGTTGTTGTTGTTGTTCTTACTTTTTTTTTTTGGTAAGTTGACGTATATATTAAAGGAAAACGATACAAAGATTATAAGGGGCATACCCCAGATTTACAATGAGAACAGAAACGTAAAACAATAGATGGCTACATGCTAGCCACCGAACTGAAAACTCAAGACCTAACTTGATTCGTTAGGGAAACCAATACAACCAGCTAAATATCAAATGAAGAATCTATGTTATTAACCCTCCAGGCTCGTTGGATTCTTTTATTTTCTTTTGTTGGTAGAACGTTCCTCATCAAATCCAGCTTATCACGGATGATACATTCAATGTGATGAAAGACCAAATACTGAGTTCTAGATATTCCAGCAAAGGTCCTTGTATTCCTTTCTTGCCAGATATGATACACTGTAGCTGCAAAACTGAGTTTACGAGAAACATTGACGAAACTTTTACCATGCCAAGTGACAGTGGCCCATCGAATCCATTCATCCCATCCTTTTGTCATTCTTGGAATGTTGCATCTGTCACAAACATCCCACCAGATCGCTTTAGTATAGGAGCATTCAAAGAACAAGTGGTTGTGATCTTCGTTGTTGCGGAGACAGAGTGAGCATCTATTGGGACCATGTATACCAAATCGATGAAGTCTATCTTGAGTTGTGAGTTTCTGTTGGACAGCCACCCAAAGAAGAAACGAATGTCTTGGAACAGCATTATTATTGTTGTTGTTCTTACTACTACTACTACTATTAGTATTATTATTGTTGTTGTTGTTGTTGTTGTTGTTGTTATTGTATTATTGTTATTTATAATTTGTACAATTAACTTCCTTGTGGTTCGATCCCAGTCTTGCCGGGTTATTTATTACTTCGGCACTCTTACACTTAGAAGAAGACATCAATCTTTTAGTCGTGTCACTTTGGTTTTAACCTTTTCTTTTTCTTTTTTTACCTCACCTTAACCTTAGCCCCAATACAACTATATATATATAAAAAAGTCCTTTTGATTCATGCATTTCTTGTAATACTTTAATAATCGAGATGAGATTAAAAACAAGCTTATGGTAGAACATATTCATTAATTTAATTGGAGAGATTTAAATACATAAGCCCTAAACACTTGATTGTTGGAGTATATATCAATGAGAGGACCTATCAATTGGGTATAACAGAGATTTCATTTAAATCTCAATGATTAATTGAGTTTTGATGTTTGCATGTAAATGAATTCATGAAAATCTATAAATAAATTCATGAAAATCTATACTTTTTATCCTTCTTAAATGTATTCTTATTTATAATGCATATATTCTTGGACATTGATGGGAGATTAAAAGAATGGTCATAGATATTATATCAATTTTGTTTAAGTTTGATTTTTTCTATTCTTTCTCGAGGATGAGTAAGAGCTAAGTGTGGGGGTATTTGATGCAACCATATTATTTAATATTTTTACCCACATTTACCTAGTGTATTTGCCTATGTTTTATACATAAAATGCCTTGATATTCTCTGTTTTATGTTTTTGATGCGGATCAGCCTAACACCAAGCGTAGTTATACCAACAACCCAATGGAGATGCCAATTGGGCCAATCACAAGAGCTAGGGCTAAGAAGCTTAAAGAAGCATTGAATGGGCTTGTTCAGAACATATGGAACAAAATGGACCTAGAGGGGCTTAGGAGATTTAAGGAGCATTAAGAAACCTTTAATTCATTTAATTCAGGTCCAAGAAGAGCCCAATTCATGTGGAACAAGGGGTTGATGTGTCCGGCCCAATACCAGCCTTGTTAGGCTTGTCTTTTTCTAATACTACAAGGATAAAGAGTCAGCAATTTATTCTCCTAACTAAGTAAGGAAGTTGGCTATATCTTATTCCTAAAGAGGGGAGGACTATTTAATGTTTTTCCTCACTTAGGAAGGAAAGTAATTAAATCAGCAACAAAGGAGGAAATTTGTTTTCTCTATCCAAGTTAAACAAGAAATTCCAAGCTAATCAAGGACATCAAAGGTGGCAGCAACACAAATTTTCCAAATCAGATTTTTCCAATTTTGTTTGGGACTTCTTAAGGGTGACAAATCTGATTCTAGCTTATTTAGGATGGTATTTTTGGATTTTTAGTATTTTTAGAATTTTCTTCTTAGTTTTTGGGTTATTATTACTTATTTGGGTCAATTGTAAGTGGGCTACATATAAGTCCACCTAAGGGAGGTCCATTAGGGTTTCTTTAAGTTCAAATTCAGTATAAATAAAGGCATAACCAAACATGTAAAGGTTACACAATTTTTAGATCAATAAAACTTCTTTGCTGCACTTATTGTGTGTTGGTGGGATAATCTCCTTCCCTTGGTTCTCTAAAGAACTGAAAATGACTTATCGAAGAACAACTGTCTTCGTGGCGTCATCCTTATACTTCTCGTTCGCGAATCAATATTCGTTGGCTGGGGGTTTCCGTTTTTAATAGTGCTGGTGTCTAGGTACAAGTTATCTTTGTGTCACACTCCTATCAAACCTGATTTACTTGGCTTTCCGAGAATTGGCGTCTTTGTGTGTGGGTTGTGTGACCATGTGATCACGAGGTTTGCATCATTTGATATCAGAGCTTGGCTCCATTAATCAGGTTATATCCTCCTGAAATTTTCGTTTCATGTTAATTCCACAAAAATTCCTTAGTATCCAATTTCTTCTTCTCCTTGAATTTGTGGCATATAAAAAGAAAAAAATTATTATTTCATTCTGTTATTGTTCAAAATATATCAGTAGCATAAAAAAAAAAGAGAAAAGATAAAATAAAAGAAAAATTGTTCAAGAAGACGTTTATTAGATTCTGCCGCAGAAAACTAAACATGGGACAATTGGATCAAATCAACTCGGAATTAGTTCAAATTTTATATTATAATTACTGGGTTCCTAATAGCATTACATATAAAATTTGGGGTCAATTGAATATCATTTGCTTTGGGTTTCAAATTCGGGTCTATTCAGGTCTGATTCATAATGTTTTTACGTTACTATATCAAACGTTGTCATAAATTACTCAAACCTTATATTTTGTCTATTTGGGTTGATATCGCACTATATCTGAAATTTTAACTCAATTGGACATTATTTACTTTAGGTTCCAAATTCGGACTTAACTTATCGTAAACGAGTCTGTCTTGCGTCACCGTTTGAAATTCCCTTGCTTTTTGTTGATTTCATTTCTTGCAGTTTATTTTCATCATATAAAACATATTCGGGTGTTGTTTAATGATTTTTCATATTTTTTATTTCTATTTTTATTCGAGTCTTCAGTTTCGTTCATATTTCGGATAGATTCACTTGCTACTCACGAGACTATCATCGCAGTTTCGTTTTGCTTGTTTTCTAGTTTTTTTATTGCTTCGTGAGTCATATACATATTTGGATTGTGCTGCCAAGTTGGTTCTATTTGGTGTTGGTTTCAGTTTTGCAAGAACCGCAAGAAGGTGAGACGAGAGGTGTGAGCGTGTGAGGATATTAAGAGTGTTTGAGCGAAACTCGAGTGACGTGAGGATAAATTTTCTTTTACCACTAACCACTTTTTGCAGGTACTATCATGTCAGATCAAAATAATACACCGCCCCATCCTAAGGGAGAACTTACATTTAAAATGCAAGCCATGACACAAATGATGGAGAGGATGAATTTTGTAATGGGAAATGTGTGTGACAGACTTGATAGGGTGGAGAAACGTGGTAACGAGGCTGGTACGAGCACCCAAAATGTGAAGCTTGGGGTAGAACCGAAAGCAAACAATAATAGTAGGGCCAACAGGCCAAGGTGGGCTGATTGTGAGGATTTTGAGGAGGCCGTTGGTGATATTGGTGATGGTGGTTTTGATGATGAGGCCATAGACTACCGGGAAGGTTTTTGGCAGCCTAGAAACCGAAGGGAGTATGGGAATAGAACTAGAGGCCAATTCGGCCAAAGGGAAAATTTCCGTAGTGTTGGGGGACATGCTGATTTAGATGGTGATTTGGATGCTATCAAACTGAAAATGCCTTCTTTTCAAGGTAAAAACGATCTCGACGCATATTTAGAGTGGGAAAAAAAGGTGGATTGGATTTTTGATTGCCTTGGGTTAAATTTCAGGTCAATCAGAGTTCGGGAAGACATCTCAATATGGGTCAACATAGGCTGTAAGAATTTTGTTATATACTTCCTTTTGACTTGTGGACTTCCTATTTGGCTAGAATTCTTTTCCTAAAAAGATATGACAGCTTATTTTGGAAATATACTAATTCTACAAGGATGTTTAATGGGCTGCAACATAGTTTCCAAGTGGCAAGGATTCATAATTATTTCAGAATCCTTTTCTTACGAGGATTCCTTATTCATCCGAGCTACAAAAGGAAAGAAGACTTTAGAATACATTCTACCTTCAGATCAGATTCCCTAGTCTATTTGGGACTTTTTAATGGTGACAAATCTGATTCTAGAATATTTAGGATAGTAATTTTCAGATTTTTATATTTTTATTATTTTCTTCTTAGTTTTTGGGTGCTCGTAAAATATCACTAGCTGATACGAATCTCGTGATCACGCGGTCACGCAACCCATAATCAAGATTAAGATCTGATCCAGAAAGCCGAAATAGGTCTGATAGGAGTGTGACACAATGGAAACCTACCCCAAGGCACCAACACTATTGGATTGAGTAGAATGATACCACAAAGCCACTTAATCTTTGATAAGTCAGATTCAGTTCGTTCAAGAACTGAAGAATGCAATAATCACTCTCACACGTTAAAACTGAAAAAAAATTCATAAGTAATTATCATCCAAAAACTGCCGAAATTTTAGCTTACATCAGTTTAAATAGTTCTTAAAAAGTTAACCCTAATGGACCCCTTATATGGACTTAAATGAGGTCCACTTAAAACTGATCCAAAACCCTAAACTGAAAAGCCCATAACTTAATCCAAACAAGTCTCGGATACTAACTGAAAACAAAGTATTAATTAAGCCCAAACAAGCCTTGGACTGTAGCTAACAAAATAAAACAAAGCCCATAATATTAAATCCATGTTCTGTCATGAGAAGAAGAGAAGGAAGTAAAATATTATAGAACTGGTTCAAGGCTTATTTATAACCTTCCATGTAGCCCCTTAATCCTATAAACAAAAGGAAAAGGTAGCCACTTGACACGACTAAAAGATTGATGTCTTCTCCCAAGTGCAGGAGTGTCGAAGTAATAAATAATCCGGCAAGACCGGGGTCGAACCACAGGGAGGTTAATTGTACAAATTATAAACGACAATAGTACAACAACAATAATAACAACAACAACAACAATAATAATAGTAATAACAATAATAACAACAATGACAATAATAATAATAACTATAATAATAATAATAGTAGTAGTAGTAGTAGTAGTAGTAGTAGTAGTAGTAATAAAGAAAGAGAAGAAGAAGATGATGATGGGAACTTGGAGATGGAAAATTAATGTAAGGATTAAACAATAATAATAACAAATGTCAAGGTTAGAGGTTTCACTAATGGTATGTCAAACAAGTATAGTATAAACTCTTATTATTCAATTGGAAACCACACACAGAGGAGATTCCAATCAGATTATAGATTGTTAACATGATTACATTAGTCATCTTATTCAATTAATGCTAGTACTTGTAAATCTCGTCAAGCATTCATGATTATAACTTATGTTAACAACAAATCAAGTTCCTTTCCTAGCTCAGGTGTCGGTTATACCATATAAGATTGGCTATGAAAGTGGCAAGCATTTGTTGTACCAAGTGTTATACGACATAAATCAAGATTAGTCATTTAACAAGCAAAGTATTAAAGAGTGAATAATATAATAAATACAAAATATGTTAGTATCAAACATTAAAGTCCATATTAAGTTTACACTATACTTATTCTTACACCATTAGTGTAACCTTTTCACCTTGACATAATAAATTTAGCTAGACATAATGAAAGAAAGAAGAATAAATAAACAAAATAAGAACATAAATAAGATAAAAGTTAACTAAGTAAATGAAAGGAAATGAAAAGCATAACCTTGATATTAATGAAAGCAAAGCATAAAAATTACAAAAAATACAAAGAGAGAAAGGAAGAGCATGATCTTGATCTGGAAACCAAGATGCCTAAATGCATGGCAAATGCCTCCTTTTATAGGCCAAAATTGGGAACTATTGATTTGATGACTAATTGATAAGTGGGTGGCCAACTTTTAACTTGGTGACAATCCTTATCTTCTCTTGTCTGCCCAAAACGTCATTGATAACGTCAAAATTGGAGCCAGTTGAAAACATGAAAGTTGTAGAAAATTGTCTCAGCTTTCTTGTGTAAAATATTCAGCTCATTTGGGCTTCTAGAACTCCAGATATGGCCAAAATACTGAACAGTGCTCGGGCTGGAAGACAGATTCGGGCTTCTTTGTTGTTGCTACAATTTGGACTTGAAAATGGCCTTTTTAGATCTTGGGCTCCATATGAAAGTTGTAGGCTTATGTCCTACCTTTCCATCCATATAAATTGGACCTAAATCTGAGATATATAACTCCAGATATGACCCAATTACCGAACAGTGTTTCGGTTTGGATTGCACCGACATCTCTTTTCTAAGTTTGGCCATCTCTTTATCCTTGCAATTTAAGTTCTTAAAGTCATCAATCAATCCTTTCATTTATGTGATAGGCCTGCATTTAAAATGAACATTTACCATAAATTAAAGGTATCTTATATTATTAGATATATTATTATAAAACATGCTTTAGTTAAGGAGTTATTGATACTTCAAGTGCAAAATGATGATATAAAACCATGATAAAAATACACTTTTAAGTACTAATCACCACTCATGTTGTTTCCAAGTTGTAGAAGGATTCTTTTGCTTCCTTTGCTGTCCTCACTTCATGGCCCAAATAAGGTTATGTTGGACCCCTCTTGCACATGGATAAGATGTACTAGGGTCTCCTCTTGATACTCTAATGGACCTTTTTCAATTCTAACTTGGTTGAAACATTCAAAACCTATGCATTTAATGCCTTTATCTTGGACCGAGTCATTGGACCATTTGGAACATATAATGGGTCATTGCTGGTGTTTTTGGGCTGGTCCACATCATCCCCTCTCTCCTCAAAAGGATTCGAACTTGAATCAAAATCTGTGTCAAACAACGTAAGATCAGCAACATTAAAGGTAGAACTAACACTATACTCACCTGGAAGGTCAATTTTGTATGCGTTGTTATTGATTCTCTCTAAAACCTAAAATGGATCATCATCACAAGACTGTAATTTTGATTTTCTTTGGTTAGGAAATCATTCCTTACGCATGTGCACCGAAACCCAATCACCAAGCTGGAAAACAACCACTTTATGTCCCTTATTTGCTTTAGAAGTGTAAAGCTATTCTTTTTCTCTATTTGCAATCGAACTCGAGTTGTTTGACCATCTTTGCCTTCTTTTCACCATGTAAACTTACTTTTTCTTCAAAAGGCAAAGGAATTAAGTCCATAGGAGTAAGTGGATTAAAACCATAAACAATTTCAAATGAAGAAAAACTAGTGGTCGAATGCACAGTTCAATTATAAGCGAACTCAACAAAAGGCAAACATTCTTCCCAACTCTTTAAATTCTTTTGAATTATAGCACGCAAAAGTTGGGATAATGTTCTATTCACTACCTCTATTTGTCCATTGAGGATGACATGTTGACGAAAATAAGAGTTTATTTCCCAACTTTCCCTATAAGATCTTCCAAAAGTAGCTAAGGAACTTAACATCATGATCTGACATTATACTCTTAGGAATGCCATGCAAACGTGCAGTCTCCCTAAAAAACAAGTCTGCGATATAAGATGCATCATCTGTTTTATTGCATGCAATGAAATGCGCCATTTTAGAAAACCTATCTATCACAACAAAAATAGAGTCTCTACCTTTCTTTGACCTAGGTAAACCTAAAACAAAGTTCATAGAGATATCTATCCAAGGTTCAGTAGGCATAGGTAATGGTGTATATAGCCCATGCGGTTGTACTCTAGATTTTGCCTTTCTATAAGCAATGCACTGTTCACAAATTCGTTGCACATCTCTTTTCATCTTTGGCCAATAAAAATGCTAATGCAATACATCCAAGGTTTTCGCAACCCCAAAATGACCCATTAAACCACTTCCATGTGCTTCACGAACAAGCAATTCACGCAAAGAGCTAGCAAGAACACACAATTTATTCTCTTTGAACAAATAACCATCCATCAAATAAAACTTACCAAAAGTCGAATGTCCACATGCATTATAAATCTTGGCAAAGTCAGAATCATTATCATACAATTCCTTCACATATTTAAAGCCTAGCAATCTAGTATTCATTGTGTGTAAAAGAACATACCTGCATGAAAGTGCATTAGTTACGATGTTCTCTTTGCATTGCTTATACTTGATTACATAAGGAAAAGTTTCAATGAATTCAACCTATTTTACATGCCTCCTATTCAACTTACCTTGTCCTTTCAGATGTTTCAAGGACTCATAATCCAAATGGATTACGAACTCTTTTGGCCACAAGTAATGTTGTCATGTCTCAAGTGCTCTTACTAATGCATAGAGTTCTTTGTTGTAAGTGGGATAGTTCAAGGTCGCTACACTTAACCTCTCACTAAAATATGCAATAGGTCTTCGATCCTGCATCAAAACAGCACCTATTCCCATTCCAGATGCATCACATTATATTTCAAATGCCTTCGTAAAGTCAGGTAAAACCAGAACAGGTGTAGAACATAATTTGTCTTTCAAAAAAAAAACAGCCAATTCTTGTTCCTCCCCCCATTTAAACCCAAGTGACTTTTTAACAACTTCATTCAAGGGTGCAGCTATTGTACTGAAATCTTTCACAAAATACCTATAAAAACTAGCTAACCCATGAAAACTCCTTACCTCACTTACCAATTTGGGTGTAGGCCAATCCCGGATGGCCTTAACTTTCTCCTCATCCATCTCGATATCCTGTGCAGTTACAACATAGCCAAGAAACACAATTTTCTCCATGCAAAAGGCACACTTTCTAAGATTAGCATTCAATTTCTCACTACGCAACACACTAAGTACATTACGCAAATGATCAAAATGCTCAATTAAGTTCTTGCTATAGATCAGAATGTCATCAAAATACACAACCACAAACTTACCTATGAATGCACGCAACAATGATTCATTAAATGCATAAACATACTAGGTGCATTTGTAAGTCCAAACAGCATTACTAACCATTCATACAAACCATGCTTAATCTTAAATGTTGTTTTTCACTCATCACCTTCTTTCATTCTAATTTGATGGTACCCACTTTTCAAGTCGATTTTAGAGAAAATATAGGATCCATGTAACTCATCTAACATGTCATCAAGCCTAGGAATGGGGTGTCTATATTTTACCGTTATGTTGTTGATGGCTCGACAATCAACACACATCCTCCATGTTCCATCCTTCTTAGGTACAAGTAGCACGGGTACAGCACACAGGCTCATACTCTCACAAATATAGCCCTTTTCTATCAGCTCATCAACTTGCCTTTGAAGCTCCTTCGTCTCCTCGGGATTGCTTCTATAGGCTGGTCGATTAGGAATTGAAGCTTCGAGTGCGAAATCAATCTGATGCTCTATCCCCCTCAATGGTGGTAATCCGCTAAGAGTATCGTCGAGGAACACATCATCAAACTCCTGCAACAAAGCAATAACAACACTAGGCACAATATGATCAAGATCATTATTATTAAAGTACAGAAGTAATATCATTGGCTTGTTAGTGAAAAATGCAAATCTGACCTCACTGTCTTGAGCATAAAAATTGGGTTGTTTCTTTAGTTTTTCCACACAATTCTCATCACCCTTACTGACTTTCTTCACTCCTCTTGTCTTACCTCCAATCTCGGCCAGATTTGGGTGTTTTTGAGTTGTGGTCGAATGGTTTGATTTGTTTAGAGTGTTGGCTAAATATTTGTTTGTGTTTGGATGGGTGGCCGAATCGGTTGCAGTGGTTTGAGTTCTAGCCGAATCTGATGGTCTTCTCTCCCCTTGTTCCTCACCTTGATTTTCTCTCCCCATCGCCTCATGCTCACTTTTTAGCTTTATTTGATCATCATACACCTGTTTGGGTGTAAGAGTACAAGAGTGGTGGTTTTACCATCTTTTACAATGGTATAACTATTTTTAACCCCATCATGAATTGCCTTCCTATCATATTGCCATGGTCTCCCCAACAAGATGTGACTTGCTTGCATTGGTACCACGTCGCACAGAATTATGATTGTTGCCGTAAAATTGGATAGTTGCACATTTTACATCAAAATCCAAATTTGAACTTGCTTGGATCATATCACCTTGGAGCTTTAGATATAAGTCTCTGTAACAGTGGTTTGGCATAAATCTTCTCCTCATTAAGACTTTCATCTCCCCCCAAGTCTGAACAGGTCGCTCCCTATTCCTCCTCCTACTGATTACAATTTGATCCCACCAAATCAATGCATACTCCGTAAACTCAATTATCACCAATTTCACCTTCTTGTGTTCAGAATAGCTATGGCAATCAAAAATCCAATCTACCTTTTTCTCCCACTCCAAATAAGCCTCGGGATCGTTTTTACCTTGAAAGTTAGGAATTTTCAGTTTAATGGTGTCCACGTCCCCATCCATATCTTCATAAGTGCCCATGCCATGGAAATTCACATTCCTCCTAGCCCTGTTCGGTCCAGACCTAATTCCTTGGCCAGCTGATGCAAAATCATGACTTCACTTGCATATGCGTTTTCGTCAACAAACTCTTCAAAATCAGATCTGACATTCTGTATGGCCATACGGACTGTATTTCCTCGGTGATTAGTCCCACTATTCTGTTGCTTTATTGAATTCACCTCATCTTTCAGATACTTGTACGTTAGACAATAGCTCCAGTTGCTGGCCTATGGCTCGCAATTCAAAAGCTACGTCAACGTTTTGTGTAGCTGATTCGTTGTTTTCAAACATTCTTTGAATCTGCAAAATTTGGTTAGTAGTACAAAATATATCCTCACACCTCTCGTATATCACACAAAAAAAAATATCAAGGCTTTTCACTCTAATAAGCTCACAATGCCTTTTACCTCACTAATTGCTTTCTTTTGGATCTTTTAGGAACTGAAATCAACAAATCAAAGTTAGTAGCCTTCGCAGCGCACTCTAATTATAATTTTCAAACTCAAGAATCAATAAATAAACTGAAAAAAAAGCAAAACAAAACTACGATTAGGATTTTGCGAGTAGCAATGCAAATTCATGAATTGTGGACAAAACGAAAACACGAAATAAAACAGAACCGAGTATTAGCAAAAAAAGTTACTTGACTCCTAGATAACCCAAATATAATAGAAACAAAAGATTTGGACAAAACTAAATAGTAAGGATCACGTTTTGAAACTTGACGCAAATTTAACCTATTACGCAATTTTTATATAATAGAATTGAAACCCAGACCAGACGATCTTGAAATGACCTAAAATTCAATATTTAGCATTATAATACTAAAAAAACAACAAAAATCAATTCATAGGTCGTTCGTTTATGTCTAGGTACCCAAACCCCTTGTATGATCAGTTTGCGGAAAAATTGAACCCCCAACTAAAACCTCCAGAATCAGTTATCAAAATAAGCCTAAATTTAATATATGGTGTGATCTCATACCCAATACACATAATATGAAGTTTCAATTTATTCTAAGGTATTTTTCTTATGGTTCACAAAGAGTAGTGTTTCTGCGATAGAATTGACCTCGAATTAAAACCTCAAGCAAACAATATCAGAATAAGCCCCAATTTTATATGATTGCCTTTCTAATTTCTCATCTATAAAAGCCTCTCTTCCTTCCTTTCATTCCTACACAACCCATACATTCAACAAATACAGAAGTGTGTAGAAATGGCAAGTTCCTCAAGTCATCATATAAGAAATATTTGTGTTTTCGATGGATCTAGTCCTGGGAAAGAAAAGGAGTTTTTAGAATCAGCAAATCATCTTGGTCAAGTGCTAGCTGAGAGAAAGATTCATTTAGTGTATGGGGGAGGCAGTCTTGGGTTAATGGGAGGTGTATCAATAACTGTATTTTTAGGAGGTAGTCAAGTTTTGGGGGTCGTCCCCGAAGCTTTAGCACAAGGAGACATCATTGGAAAAACAATTGGAGAGGAACTTTAGGTGTCCACAATGTCGGCTCGAATGAATGCAATGTTTAACCATGCTGATGCCTTCATTGCTTTACCAGGTGGTCTAGACACATTGGAAGATATCTTTCATATTTCCTCTTGGGCTCAACTGCACATTCACCATAAACCCATAGGTTTGTTAAATGTTAATGGTTATTATGATAAGTTGTCTTTTCTTGATCATGCTGTGGAACAGGAATTTCTAACATCTTCTGCACGACAAATCATAATCTCTGCTGCTACTGCTGACAATTAATTGACCAACTACAATCCTTCATTCCTGTAATTGATGCTTCCATGAGTGGCATAAATTGGTCAACTAAGGAAAGCTGTAAAAAGCTTAGATTGGATTTGAGCCATCATTTAAGAATTTTTGTGTCTTTTGGTTTTATTATTGTGTTTTGTTATTTCTTATTTTTGTTTCAGTGTGTTTCAGGTTTGTCAGTGTTCGTTATTTCAGGTGATATCTTCTATACTCTATCTTTCTACCTTTAAACATTGAGGACAATGTCTCGTTTTGGTTGGGGGGAGAGGGTAGTAGTTGATAAAAAAAAAAAATTGTTTTTCATTTCATAAAGCATGTGCATAATTGTTGTTACTAGGATGGCTGAGTAAAGGAGCTCTTTTGTTAAAGTGACTCTTGAGACGCATTTTAGTAACCATTCTTAACAAGGTCTATTATAATACTTCTTAAAATATTCAGGTTTTCAAACTCTCGCATTGTTATCACTTAATTCTGCTCATATACTTATTTAACATGTATTCTTAAACCTTAATTTACACACACACACTTTAACATATGATTGTGGGTTGCATATTGGATTATTACATTATTTATGTTCTTTTGTTAATGGTAACAACTAAGGGAAAGGGATTGTATATAATTAAAAAAATAGAAAAAAATAGAAAAAAAATGATAACAATAAAAATGTAGATAAGTTTGGTTTCGTAGCCTCCCTAACCTAAGCAATTAAGCCCGAAGGGGTGTTTTAACACCTAATACCCTAAAGTCAACTGACTTGGGAGCTATTGGCCCAACGCTTGTTACATGGGTTGAGGAGAAAAGCTTATCAACTGACTTCGGAGCTATTGGCTCAACGCTTGTTACATGGGTTGAGGAGAAAAGCTTAAGGAAATCAAACATTGCACTATCTACACATCAGTATCTGCGACCCTAGTTACTAAGCTCGTAGGGGTGTCTTAACTACTAATGCCCTAAGACCAACTGGTCTGGGAGTCATTAGCCGAAAGCTCGTTACATGGGTTAAAGATGCATGGTGTTTTTAAATTATATGTATATATATTTTAAAAAAAAAACAAGAAGAAAAAAAAAGACAAAAATAATAATCCCAACCCAAGGAAGTTAACCTTAAACATTAGAACAAAAATTTTGTTTTCATCCAAGAAAAGACCCATAATTATGTGTTGATACATTGAGCACAAAAGAAAGGTTTATGAATATCTTGTTAAGAGGTATTGAGCAAGTATATAAATTTAACAAGAGTTTGTTTATCTGGAAAGATTAATGGAAGTTAAATGATGAATATCTTGCTTTGTGGAATTTGCAAATTGTTTTTCTATTTTAACGCTTTGATTACTAGGGACTAGTAATAAGCTGGTTGGGGGGTATAATTAGTACTTAAAAGTGCATTTTTATCATGGTTTTATATCATCATTTTGCACTTGAAGTATCAATAACTCCTTAACTAAAGCATGTTTTATAATAATATATCTAATAATATAAGATACCTTTAATTTGTGGTAAATGTCTATTTTTAATGCAGGCCTATCACATAAATGAAAGGATTGATTGATGACTTGAAGAACTTAAATTGCAAGGATAAAGAGATGGCCAAACTTAGAAAAGAGATGTCGGTGCAATCCAAACCGGAACACTGTTCGGTAAATGGGTCATATCTGCAAAACGATGACCAAAATTAGAAAAGAGATGTCAGTGCAATCCAAACCGGAACACTGTTCTGTAATTAGGTCATATCCGGAGCTATAGATCTTAGATTTAGGTCTACTTTATATGGATGGAAAGGTAAGACATAGGCCTACAACTTTCATATGGAGCCCAAGATCTGAAAAGGTCATTTTCAAGTCCAAATTGTAGCTACAACAAAGAAGCCCGAATCTGTCCTCCAGCCTGAGCACTGTTTAGTATTTTGGCCATATCTGGAGTTCTAGAAGTTCAAATGAGCTGAATGTTTTACACAAGAAAGCTGAGACAATTGCCTACAACTTTCATGTTTTCAAGTGGCTCCAATTTTGACGTTATCAATGATGTTTTGGGTAGATAAAAGAAGATAAGGATTGTCACCAAGTCAAGAGTTGGCCACCCACTCATCAATTAGTCATCAAATCAATAGTTCCCAATTTTGGCCTATAAAAGGAGGCATTTGCCATGCATTTAGGCATCTTGGTTTCCAGATCAAGATCATGCTCTTGCTTTCTCTCTTTGTATTTTTTGTAGTGTTTATGCTTTACTTTCATTAATATCAAGTTTATGCCTTTCATTTCCTTTCATTTACTTAGTTAACTCTTATCTTATTTATGTTCTTATTTTGTTTATTTATTTTTCTTTCTTTTATTATGTTTAGCTAAGTTTATTATGTCAAGGTGAAAAGGTTACACTAATGGTGTAAGAATAAGTATAGTGTAGACTTAATATGGACTTTAATGTTTGATACTAACATGTTTTATATGTGTTATCTTGCTCACTCTTTAATACTTAGCTTGTTAAATGACTAATCTTGATTTATGTTGTATAACACGTGGTACAACAAATGCTTGGCACTTTCATAGCCCATACTGTAGGGTATAACCGACACCTGAGCTATGAAAGGAACTTGATTTGGTGTTAACATAAGTTATAATCATGAATGCTTGACGAGATTTACAAGTATTAGCATTAATCGAATAAGATGACTAATGTAATCATGTTAACAATCTATAATCAGATTGGAACCTCCTTTGTGTGTGGTTTCTAATTGAATAATAAGAGTTTATACTATACTTGTTTGACATACCATTAGTGGATCCTCTAACCTTGACATTGTTTGTTATCATTGTTTTATCCTTGCGTTAATTTTTCATCTCAAAGTTCTCATCATCATCTTCTTCTCCTTCTCCTTCTTTTTCTTTATTATTATTATTATTATTATTATAAGTGTTATTCTTATTATTATTGTTATTACTATTATTATTATTGTTGTATTATTGTTATTTATAATTTGTACAATTAACCTCCCTGTGGTTCGACCCCGGTCTTGCCGGGTTATTTATTACTTCGACACTCCTGCACTTGGGAGAAGACATCAATCTTTTAGTCGTGTCAACAAACACGAAGAACAAGAAGATGGACGCAAACACTGAAAAACTTAAAGGAACACACAAAAAAAAAATAACAGAAGGATATGACCTTTTTTTAGAGCCTAGCTCTGATACCAACTGATGCGAACCTCGTGATCACGTGGTCACGCAACCCACAATCAGTTGGTATCAGGCAAAATAGGTTTGATAGGAGTGTGACACAATGGAAACCTGCCCCAAGGCACCAACACTATTGGAATGAGTAGAATGACGCCACAAAGCCAGTTAATCTTCGATAAGTCAGATTCAGTTCGTTCAAGAACTGAAGAATGCAAGAATCACTCATGTTAAAACTGAAAAAAAATGCAAAATTAATTATCGTCCAAAAGCTGCCGATATTTTAGCTTACATGAGTTTAAATAGTTCTTGAAAAGTTAACCCTAATGGACCCCTTTTGTGGACTTAAATGAGATCCACGTAAAACTGACCCAAAACCCTAAACTGAAAAGCCCATAACTTAATCCAAGCAAGCCTTGGATCCTAACTGAAAACAAAGTATTAATTAAGCCCAAACAAGCCTTGGGCTGTAGCTAACAAAATAAAACAAAGCCTATAATATTAAATCCATGTTCTGTCTGACAGATGCAACATTCCAAGAATGACAAAAAGATGGGTTGAATGGATTCGATGGGCCACTGTCACTTGGCATGGCAAAAGTTTCATCAATTTTTCTCATAAACTGAGTTTCGCAGCTATAGTGTATCATATTTGGCAAGAACGGAATGCAAGGACCTTTGCAGGAATCTCTAGAACTCGAAATTTGGTCTTTGATCAAATTGAATGTATCATCCGCAATAAGCTTGATTTGATGAGGAACGTTCTATCAACATATGAAAACAAAAGGATCCAAAGAGGTTGAAGGGTCAGTAACATAGATTCTTCATTTGATATTTAGCTGGTTGTATTGGTTTCCCTAACAAATCTTGTTAGGTCTGAGTTTTCTGTTCGGTGGCTAGCCTGTAGCCATCTGTTGTTTTATGTTTCTGTTCTCATTGTAAATCTGGGATATACCCCTTATAATCTTTGTATCTTTTTCTTTTAATACATACGTCAACTTACAAAAAAAAAATCCATGTTCTATCATGAGAAGAAGAGAAGGAAGTAAAATATTATAGAACTGATTCAAGGCTTATTTATAGCCTTCCATGCAGCCGCTTAATCTTAGAAACAAAAGGAAAAGGTAGTCACCCTTGTTGTTTCCAAGTTGTAGAAGGATTCTTTTGTTTCCTTTGCTGTCCTCACCTCATGGCCCATGTACTAGGGTCTTCTATTGATACTCTAATGGACCTTTTGATGCGAACCTCGTGACCACATGGTCACACAACCCACACGCAAAGACGCCAATTCCCGGAAAGCCAAGTAAATCAAGTTTGATAGGAGTGTGACACAAAGATAACTTGTACCTAGGCACCAGCACTATTGAAAACGGAAACCCCCACCCAACGAATATTGATTCGCGAACGAGAAGTATACGGATGATGCCATGAAGACAGTTGTTCTTCGATAAGTCGTTTTTCAGTTCATTAGAGAACCATGGAAGGGAGATTATGATGCGAACCTCGTGATCACATGGTCACGCAACCCACACGCAAAGATGCCAATTCCCGGAAAGCCAAGTAAATCAGGTTTGATAGGAGTGTGACACAAAGATAACTTGTACCTAGGCACCAGCACTATTGAAAACAGAAACCCCCACCCAACGAATATTGATTCGTGAACAAGAAGTATAAGGATGACGCCACGAAGTTAGTTGTTCTTCGATAAGTTGTTTTCAGTTCTTTAGAGAACCAAGGAAGGGAGATTATCCCACCAACACACAATAAGTGCAGCAAAGAAGTTTTATTAATCTGAAAATTGCGTAACCTTTACATGTTTGGGTTATGCCTTTATTTATACTGAATTTGAACTTAAAGAAACCCTAATGGACCTCCCTTAGGTGGACTTATATGTAGCCCACTTACAATTGACCCAAATAAGTAATAATAACCCAAAACTAAGAAGAAAATACTAAAAATCCGAAAATACCATCCTAAATAAGCTAGAATCAGATTTGTCACCCTTGAGAAGTCCTAAAAAAAATTGGAAAAATCTGATTTGGAAAATTTGTGTTGCTGCCCCCTTTGATGTCCTTGATTAGCTTGGAATTCCTTGTTTAACTTGGACAAATAAGAAAACAAATTTCCTCCTTCGTTGCTGATTTAATTACTTTCCTTCCTAAGTGAGGAAAAGCATTAAATAGTCCTCCCCTCTTTAGGAATAAGATTTGGCCAACTTCCTTAGTTAGGAGAATAAATTGCTGACTCTTTATCCTTGTAGTATTAGAAAAGACAAGCCTAACAAGGCTGGTATTGGGCCGGACACATCAACCCCTTGTTCCACATGAATTGGGCTCTTCTTGGACCTGAACTAAATGAATTAAAGGCTGTCCTTCATGCTCCTTAAATGTTCCAAGCCTCTCTAGGTCCATTTTGTTCCATATATTCTGAACAAGCCCATTCAATGCTTCTTTAAGCTTCTTAGCCCTAGCTCTTGTGATTGGCCCAATTGGCACCTCCAATGGGTTGTTGGCATGATTATGCTTGGTGTTAGGCTGATCCGCATCATCCCCTCTCTCTTCAAAAGGATTCGACCTCGAATCATCACCTACATCAAACAGAGTAAGATCAGAAACATTAAAGGTAGCACTAACACTATACTCACCTGGCAAATCAACTTTATAAGCGTTGTCATTGATCCTCTCAAGGATCTGAAACGGCCCATCTCCTCGTGGTTGTAGCTTTGACTTCCTCTGGGCCGGAAATCTCTCCTTGCGCATATGCACCCAAACCCAATCACCAGGCTGAAAGACAACATGTTTGCGCCCCTTATTGGCTTTGGTCGCATACACGCAATTCCTCTTTTCAATCTGTTGCCGCACACTCTCATGAAGAGTTTTCACCACCTGTGCTTTACGATTACTATCCAAACTAACCCTTTCATCAATAGGCAAAGGAATCAAATCCATTGGAGTTAAAGGGTTAAATCCATACACAATTTCAAATGGTGAAAATTCAGTAGTAGAGTGCACACTACGATTATATGCAAACTCTATAAATGGCAAACAATCTTCCCAATTCTTTAAGTTCTTTTGAATGACAACACGCAAAAGTTGTGTTAAGGTCCTATTAACTACTTCGGTTTGTCCATCTGTTTGGGGGTGACAAGTAGTTGAAAACAACAGTTTAGTACCCATTTTTCCCCATAACACCTTCCAAAAATAGCTAAGGAACTTAACATCTCTATCAGAAGCAATGCTCTTAGGGACCCCGTGAAGTCGTACTATCTCCCTAAAGAACAAATCAGCAATGTTAGTTGCATCGTCAGTTTTATGACATGGAATGAAATGTGCCATCTTTGAAAACCTATCAACAACTACAAAGATGGAATCCCTGCCCCGTTTTGACCTAGGTAAACCCAAGACAAAGTCCATCGAAATTTCTACCCAAGGTTCTTTCGGTACAGGCAAAGGGGTATACAAGCCATGCGGTTGTGTCCTAGACTTTGCTTTCCTATAAGTTATGCATTTATCACATATGCGTTGCACATCTTTTTTTATTTTAGGCCAATAAAAATGCTCATGCAACACATCCAAAGTCTTAACAACACCAAAATGCCCCATCAACCCGCCTCCATGTGCTTCATGTACACACAATTCACGCATAGAACTTAATGGAACACACAAATGACTCTCTTTAAACAAATATCCATCAAGTCTATAAAACTTTCCAAAAGCTGAAGTTTCGCAAGCATTGTAAACATTAGCAAAATCACTATCATCCTTGTACAATTCTTTTATGTGTTCAAATCCTAGAAATCTAGCATCCAAAGTAGATAAAAGAACAAACCTGCGTGAAAGTGCATCAGCCACAATGTTTTCTTTCCCTTGCTTATACTTGATCACATACGGAAATGTGAAATAAATTCAACCCATTTGGCATGTCTCCTACTCAATTTACCTTGCCCTTTCAAGTGCTTTAATGATTCATGATCAGAATGTATGACAAACTCCTTGGGCCACAGGTAATGTTGCCACGTCTCTAAAGTTCTTACCAAGGCATAGAGTTCCTTGTCATATGTAGGGTAATTCAAGGCTGCCCCATTAAGTTTTTCGCTGAAATATGCAATGGGCCTCCTATCCTGCATTAACACAGCTCCTATTCCGATACCTGACGCATCACATTCTACTTCAAAAGCTCTTGTAAAGTCTGGCAAAGCTAAAACAGGTGCCGAACAAAGCTTATCCTTCAACAATTTAAAAGCCTCATCTTGTGCATCATTCCATTTGAATCCAACAGACTTTTTCACAATTTCAGTTAAAGGTGCAGCAATAGTACTAAAATCCTTCACAAACCTTCTATAAAAACTAGCAAGTCCAAGAAAACTCCTTACCTCACTTACCGATTTTGGTGTAGGCCAATCTCGGATGGCTTTAACTTTCTCCTCATCCATCTCGATACCCTGTGCAGTAACGACATAGCCAAGAAACACAATTTTTTCCATGCAAAAGGTACACTTCTTAAGATTAGCATATAATCGCTCACTACGCAACACACTAAGTACATTACGCAAATGATCAAGATGCTCATTTAAGTTCTTGCTATAGATCAAAATGTCATCAAAATACACAACAACAAACTTACCTATAAATGCACGCAAGACATGATTCATTAAACGCATAAACATGCTAGGCGGATTTGTAAGTCCAAACGGCATGACTAACCATTCATATAAACCATGCTTAGTCTTAAATGCAGTTTTCCACTCATCACCCTCTTTCATCCTAATTTGATGGTACCCACTTTTTAAGTCAATCTTAGAGAAAATACATGATCCATGTAACTCATCTAGCATGTCATCAAGCCTAGGAATAGGATGTCGATACTTTACCGTTATGTTATTCACAGCACGACAATCAACACACATCCTCCATGTTCCATCCTTTTTAGGCACAAGTAGCACTGGCACAGCACAAGGACTCATACTCTCACGAATGTACCCCTTCATCATCAACTCATCTACTTGCCTTTGAAGCTCCTTCGTCTCCTCGGGGTTGCTTCTATAGGCTGGACAGTTAAGAATTGAAGCTCCGGGCACAAGATCAATTTGATGTTCAATCCCCCTTAATGGTGGTAATCCATTAGGGATGTCTTCAGGGAATACATCATCAAACTCCTGCATCAAAGAAACAGCCACACTAGGAATAGCAGAATCAAGATCGTTAGTGTTAAAATAAGCCTCCTTATACACAAGTAAGATCATTGGCTTATTAGTAAAAAATGCAGATCTGATTTGAGATCCTTTTGCATAAAAATTAGGTTGTTTCTTTAATTTTTCCACACTATTATCATCACACAAGCTTACTTTCTTCACTCCTCGGTTTTTACCTCCACTCTCAACCGGTTTAATTAATGATTTAGGTTTAGCCGAATCTGATGGTTTTCTCTCACCATTGTCCTCACGTGAATTTTCACTCTTCCCATCCTCACATTCCTTTTTTAATTTGATTTGATCATCATACACTTGTTTCGGAGAAAGAGGTACAAGAGTGATGGTTTTACCATCCTTTACAATAGTGAACCTATTTCTGAACCCATCATGAATCGCTTTCCGATCAAACTGCCATGGACGCCCCAAAAGTAAGTGACTAGCATGCATCGGGACGACATCACATAAAATCTCATCAGAATACTTCCCAATAGCAAACGCAATCAAAACCTGCTTAGTAACCCTCACTTCACCACATTCATTCAACCATTGCAATCTATAAGGCCTAGGATGCTTAATACAACTCAGATTCAATTTCTTCACAAGTGTATCACTAGCAACATTAGCACAACTACCTCCATCAATTATCATGCTACATACCTTGTTTTGGATGTGACATCGAGTGTGAAATATATTTTCCCGTTGCTGATTTACATCATCTTCTTTGATTTGCATGTTCAACGCACGTCTTATAACCAAAGCCTCCCCCTCAACAGGGTATGCCATCTCCTCATCGCTACAATCCATCTTAGGTGGCATCTCTTCACTTTCAGATTTCTCACTTTCAGATTCAACATCCCCATTATCTCTTATAAGCATAACTCTTCGATTTGGACACTGAGATGCAATGTGCCCCTTCCCTAAACATTTAAAGCATTTAATATCTCTATCACGAGTAGGTTGAGATTCAGATTTACCTTTCCCATCCGTATAAGTATCCTTTTTGGCCTTAGGTGGTTCAGCCTTTGCATAAGGCTTTGGTTGGACAGCCCCCTCTCTTTTCAAATTCAGCCTCCATGTTGAGGAAGATGAAGCCGAATTGGTCTGAAAACGTGTACTGCCCCTTCTCTTTATTTGTCTCTCTACCTTCGTTGCCATATGGACCATGTCTTCCAATTCCACACAGTGTTGTAATTCTACAACATTTGCAATGTCCCTATTCAGTCCATTTAGAAACCTAGCCATAGTAGCTTCCCGATCCTTAATCACGTTGGCCCGAATCATGGCAATCTCCATTTCCTTGAAATACTCATCCACGGACCTAGAACCCTGCTTCAAACCCTGCAATTTCAGATACAAATCTCTATAATAGTGGTTAGGCACAAATCGCCTTCTCATCAACACTTTCATCTCCTCCCACGACGCTACCGGCCTCTCTCCACTCCGTCTTCTACTAGTAACATTCTGATCCCACCAAATCAGTGCATAATCCATGAATTCGATGACTACCAATTTCACTTTCTTCGCCTCCGAATAGTTATGGCAATCAAAAATCCAATCCACCTTTTTTTCCCACTCCAAATATGCCTCGGGATCGTTTTTACCTTGAAAAGAAGGTATTTTCAGTTTGATAGCATCCAAATCACCATCTAAATCAGCATGTCCCCCAACACTACGGAAATTTTCCCTTTGGCTGAATTGGCCCCTAGTTCTATTCCCATAATCCCTTCGGTTTCTAGGCTGCCGAAAACCTTCCCGGTAGTCTATGGGCTCATCATCAAAAACACCATCACCGATATCACCAACGGCCTCCTCAAAATCCTCACAATCAGCCCACCTTGGCCTGTTGGCCCTACTGCTATTGTTTGCTTTCGGTTCCACCCCAAACTTCACATTTTGGGTGCTCGTACCAGCCTCGTTACCACGTTTCTCCACCCTATCAAGTCTGTCGCACACATTTCCCATCACAAAATTCATACTCTCCATCATTTGTGTCATGGCTTGCATTTGAAATGTAAGTTCTCCCTCAGGATGGGGCGGTGTATTGTTTTGATCTGACATGATAGTACCTGCAAAAAGTTGTTAGTGGTAAAAGAAAATTTATCCTCACGTCACTCGTGTTTCGCTCAAACACTCTTAATATCGTCACACGCTCACACCTCTCGTCTCACCTTCTTGCGGTTCTTGCGAAACTGAAACCAACACCAAATAGAACCAACTTGGCGTCGCTATCCAAATATATATATGACTCAAGAAGCAATGAAAAAACTAGAAAACAAGCAAAACGAAACTGCGATGATAGTCTCGTGAGTAGCAAGCGAGTCTATCCGAAATATGAACAAAACTGAAGACGCGAATAAAAACAGAAACAAAAAATATGCAAAATCATTAAAAAAACACCCAAATATGTTGGATATGATGAAAAAAAACTGCAAGAAACGAAATCAACAAAAAGCAAGCGAATTTTGAAACGGGGACGCAAGACAGACTCGTTTACGACAAGTTAAGTCCGAATCTGGAACCTAAAGTAAATAATGTTCAATTGAGTTAAAATTTCAGATATAGTGCGATATCAACCCTAATAGACAGAATATAAGGTTTGAGCAATTTATGACAACGTTTGATATACTGACGTAAAAAACGTTATGAATCAGACCTGAATAGACCCGAATTTGAAACCCAAAGCAAATGATATCCAATTGACCCCAAATTTTATATGTAATGCGATTAGGACCCAGTAATTCGAATATCAAATTTGAGCTAATTCTGAGTTGATTTGATCCAATTGTCCCTTGTTTAGTTTTCTGCGGCAGAATATAATAAACGTCTTTTTGAACAATTTTTCTTTTCTTTTCTCTTTCCTCTCTCTTTTTTTTTATGTTACTGATATATTTTGAACAATAACAGAATGAAATAACAATTTTTTTTCCTTTTTATATGCCACAAATTCAAGGAGAAGAAGAAATTGGATACTAAGGAATTTTTTGCGGAATTAACAAGAAATGAAAATTTCAGGAGGATATAACCTGATTAATGGAGCCAAGCTCTGATACCAAATGATGCGAACCTCGTGATCACATGGTCACGCAACCCACACGCAAAGATGCCAATTCCCAGAAAGCCAAGTAAATCAGGTTTGATAGGAGTGTGACACAAAGATAACTTGTACCTAGGCACCAGCACTATTGAAAACAGAAACCCCCACCCAACGAATATTGATTCGCGAACGAGAAGTATAAGGATGACGCCACGAAGACAGTTGTTCTTCGATAAGTCGTTTTCAGTTCTTTAGACAACCAAGGAAGGGAGATTATCCCACCAACACACAATAAGTGCAGCAAAGAAGTTTTATTAATATGAAAATTGCGTAACCTTTACATGTTTGGGTTATGCTTTTATTTATACTAAATTTGAACTTAAAGAAACCCTAATGGACCT
The DNA here is from genome assembly GCF_000495115.2 of Populus euphratica. NCBI lineage: Eukaryota > Viridiplantae > Streptophyta > Magnoliopsida > Malpighiales > Salicaceae > Populus > Populus euphratica. The sequence continues at coordinate 33,630 of NW_011501228.1, forward strand.
CCCTTAGGTGGACTTATATGTAGCCCACTTACAATTGACCCAAATAAGTAATAATAACCCAAAAACTAAGAAGAAAATACTAAAAATACTAAAAATCCGAAAATACCATCCTAAATAAGCTAGAATCAGATTTGTCACCCTTAAGAAGTCCTAAACAAAATTGGAAAAATCTGATTTGGAAAATTTGTGTTGCTGCCCCCTTTGATGTCCTTGATTAGCTTGGAATTCCTTGTTTAACTTGGACAAATAAGAAAACAAATTTCCTCCTTTGTTGCTGATTTAATTACTTTCCTTCCTAAGTGAGGAAAAACATTAAATAGTCCCCCCCTCTTTAGGAATAAGATTTGGCCAACTTCCTTACTTAGTTAGGAGAATAAATTGCTGACTATTTATCCTTATAGTATTAGAAAAGACAAGCCTAACAAGGCTGGTATTGGGCCGGACACATCAACCCCTTGTTCCACATGAATTGGGCTCTTTTTGGACCTCAACTAAATGAATTAAAGGCTGTCCTTCATGCTCCTTAAATGTTCCAAGCCTCTCTAGGTCCATTTTGTTCCATATATTCTGAACAAGCCCATTCAATGCTTCTTTAAGCTTCTTAGCCCTAGCTCTTGTGATTGGCCCAATTAGCACCTCCAATGGGTTGTTGGCATGATTATGCTTGGTGTTAGGTTGATCCGCATCATTATAGTTTTTATTTTATTTTCTCTTTTCACTTTTCTTGTATATAACTTTGTCTCTTTTATTTTGTGTCTCCTTATTTTGTTTTCTTCTTCATTTTATTATATTCCAACACGTGCATGAGAGTGTGGTCACGTACATCAAGTGGTAGACTTTGTAAGGTATCCTCATCATTTTCAGAAAATATGGCTGAAGAAGATAATCAATCACTTCATAATGAAAATAATGAGAATAACCGAGCTAGAACACTTAGAGACCACAAGAATCCCACAAGGACAAGTGCACTATCATGCATAGTTTTTCCTCCCGATGCATCTCATTTTAATTTTAACCCAAGTATTATTCAACTTTTACCTTCTTTTCATGGCTTAGAATTGGAAAATCCATACTTGCATTTAAGGGAATTTAAGGAGGTTTGCAACACATATAATAATTTAAATTGTAGCATGAACACCATCAGATTAAAGCTTTTCCCTTTTTCATTAAAAGATAAAGCTAAAACATGGCTACAAAATTTAAGACCAGGATCCATTCGTGCTTGGGATGAAATGCAACAACAATTTTTAAAGAAGTTTTTCCCATCTCATAGAACAAACTCTTTCAAGAGACAAATCACCACTTTCACTCAAAAACCAGGAGAAACATTTTACAAATGTTGGGATAGGTATCGAGACTTGCTTAGTACTTGCCCTCATCATGGTTTTGAAACATGGAGATTGGTTTCACATTTCTATGAAGGGTTAAGACCTAAAGATAGGCAAATGATTGAATTAATGTGCAATGGAACTTTTGAAGATAAAGACTTTTTTTTTTTTTGGTAAGTTGACGTATATATTAAAGGAAAACGATACAAAGATTATAAGGGGCATACCCCAGATTTACAATAAGAACAGAAACGTAAAACAACAGATGGCTACATGCTAGCCACCGAACTGAAAACTCAAGACCTAACTTGATTCGTTAGGGAAACCAATACAACCAGCTAAATATCAAATGAAGAATCTATGTTATTAACCCTCCATGCTCGTTGGATTCTTTTATTTTCATCTGTTGGTAGAACGTTCCTCATCAAATCAAGCTTATCACGGATGATACATTCAATTTGATGAAAGACCAAATTCTGAGTTCTAGATATTCCAGCAAAGGTCCTTGCATTCCTTTCTTGCCAGATATGATACACTGTAGCTGCAAAACTGAGTTTACGAGAAAAATTGACAAAACTTTTGCCATGCCAAGTGACAGTGGCCCATCGAATCCATTCATCCCATCCTTTTGTCATTCTTGGAATGTTGCATCTGTCACAAACATCCCACCAGATCGCTTTAGTATAGGAGCATTCAAAGAACAAGTGGTTGTGATCTTCGTAGTTGCGGAGACAGAGTGAGCATCTATTGGGACCATGTATACCAAATCGATGAAGTCTATCTTGAGTTGTGAGTTTCTGTTGGACAGCCACCCATAGAAGAAACGAATGTCTTGGAACAGCATTCTTGAACCACACAATGTCATGCCATTCGACCATCGTATGATGAAATCTTAGTTGTTCCCAAGCTATTTTGATCGAGAATCTGTGATTTGGTGAATCCAGCCAAACAATCTCATCATTTTGCCCTATCATAGGATTAGAATTGGAAGGAATAGCTTCTACAATGGGGTGCCATCCAATAGCGTGAGTGGTAGGAATTTCCCATTCTGAGTTATGAATCAGCATATTCACCTTCGCGTTCTTTTCCATACCTGAATCATAGATGAATCTGTCGCCGTAAGAATCTGCGAGCGGGCTGTGAGGATGCCAATTGTCAAACCATAGAGAAGTTGTCCTGCCATCCCCTATGATGTACTTCATCTTCGGCCATGCTAAGGATCTGAGCTTTAGAATCTTTCTCCATGCCCAAGAGCAATTCTGTGGCGTCTTGATTGTCCAGAAATTCCTACCTCGCAACAGATTACATCTGATCCAAGTAGACCAGATTGAGCCATCTGAGTCATTGCACAGGTTCCAAATGTGTTTCAACAAAGCAATCTTGTTCCATTCTGTTATCCTCTTTATTCCTAGCCCCCCCTCCTTTTTTGGAAGACATACCTGATCCCAAGCCACTTTAGCCCCAGTAGTTCTCATATCTGAACCTGACCAAAGAAAGGATCTCATAATTTGCTCCACACTTTTTATGACTTGCCCAGGTAAGAGGAAGAGAGATGCCCAATAGACTTGGATGGAAAATAAAACTGAATTAATCAGTTGTACTCGTCCTGCATACGAGAGTGTTCTACAAGTCCAATGTCGAACTTTAGAGGTGATTCGATCCACGAGCCCCTTACAATAAACAGCCTTTAGTCTGGATGAGATAAGAGGCACTCCCAAATATTTCATAGGGAGCTCCCCCTCTGCAAACCCAAGAACATGAATAATCTCTTCCCTCTCAGCATTTAACACACCGCTTAAGAAGATGTCACTTTTATTTGGATTTGGATACAGACCTGATAGATCTTGAAACTTTGTGAGCACAGTTTTGATCATACGAATTGAGTTTACATCTCCTTTGCTAAAAATCATCAAGTCGTCAGCAAAACAAAGATGAGAAATGTTGTCCTTCTTGCATCTCCAGTGGAACTTGAAGTTTTGGTTGGCACTCATCTTGTAGAATAGCCCCGAAAGGATTTCCATACATAGGACAAACAAATATGGAGAAAGTGGATCCCCTTGTCGAAGCCCTCTCCCCCCTTGAAAATAACCTGCAAGCTCACCATTGACGTTGATAGAGAATTGACATGATGTAACACAAACCATAATCCAATCAATGACTGTTCTAGGGAATCCCATTTTTCTTAACATAGCGTCAACGAAATCCCACCGAACCGAGTCATAAGCCTTCATCAGATCTACTTTCATAGCACAACGGGCAGGTCCCGTAGATTTATGATAGCCTTTCATTAGTTCCTGAGACAAAAGAATGTTGTCGCTGATTCTCCATCCAGAGATAAAAGCAGTCTGATACGGACCTACTAAGGATGGCAAAACAGCTGTGATTCTCCCAGCTAGAATCTTAGCGATGCATTTGTACACGGTATTGCAGCAAGATATAGGACGAAAATCTGTCAACCTCGTAGGATTGGCAACTTTAGGAATAAGGGAAATTGATGTAGCATTCATTTCTTTAAGCATTCTCCGAGTCTGAAAGAAGGAGCTAACAGCATTGATTACATCCTCCCCAACTATGTGCCACATTCTTTTGAAGAAACCTGCGTTAAATCCATCCGGACCAGGGGCTTTGTTGTTCTTCAAACTAAACATAGCATGCTTAATCTCCTCCCTTGTTACATCTTGTGCTAATACATGTTGTTGCGTTGAAGACAGTTTCAAGTTAATTGCCGATTCCATCTCTTCCTCATTCAGAACCCTAGGCATCTGTTCCACTCTTAACACACGCTGGAAGTACGCAATGACTTCTGATTTAACTGCCTCATGTCCTTCGACAACCTCTCCATCCTCCTTTGTAAGTGAAAGAAGTTTATTTCTATGCTGTCTTCCATTTACTGATTTGTGAAAGTAGCCAGTATTCTGATCCCCCAAGCTAAGCCACTGTATCCTTGACTTTTGTTTGAAAAAACTCTCTTCGGCCTTGACGATAGAAGCGTAGTTACGTACAGCATCCCTTTCTCGCATGCACAAAGTTGGATTCCCATGTGCTGTATGGAGAGCCTGTTGAGCCTTATCCATTTCATCTTTCGCATCTTTGACTCTATCTAAGATGTTGGAGAAGTGAGTCATATTGAAAAGTTTCAATTCCCGTTTTAGTTTTCTTAGCTTGCAACACAGCTGATACATTGGACAACCCCCTGAATTGTGTTCCCATACTTTCCTCACCAAGGGCATGAACTCGTCATGGTCCATCCACATATCAAAGAATCTGAATGGTTTCTTTATATTCTGATAATCACCAGTAACCTTTACCACCATAGGAGAATGGTCTGACATACCCGATGGCAAAAATCTCGCTTCTGAAAAGGGGAAGTTCAGATTCCATTTCTCATTGACAAGCACTCTATCTAGTTTCCGCATAATCAGATTCTTAGGACATTGGTTCGACCAAGTATAATGCAGGCCTAAATATCGAAGATCATCCACTTTCGCTTCTTGAATACATGTTTCCAATCTGTCCATATGACCAGCCCACGAAGTAGACCCTCCTAACCTGTCTGATTGGTAGCGGATAGCATTAAAGTCGCCCATAAGAATCCATGGGCTGGACTCCCATCCATCACTACGACTCACTATATCAGACCATAATGCCTCACGTAAGGAAGCGTTATTGTCTCCGTATATAATTGAAGCATTGAAACAGATATTGGTAGCTAATATAGTGACAGAAACATGAATAGCCTGGTCTGACATTCCGAGGACATCAACCTTCACCACATCAGCATTCCAACAAACCCAAATACGACCACGACAAGAGAAATCATAATTATACAAGAAGGACCAATTACGTAGAAGAAGTTGAGAAACATTATATTTATTCTCGTCTCTAACCCGAGTTTCAACCAAACCGAAAAGAGTCATCCTCTCTTGATGGATGAGCTGATGCAATGCTGAATGCTTTATGGGATCATTCAAACCTCTTACATTCCAACATCCAATAATCATAAGAAAATAGAGAGGAGTACAAACAGCAACACAAAGATTACCTCGACGTGCCCCCAGGCGAGGAGACAGATTTCTTATTCTTCTTTGAAGAGTTTTTCGAACCTTTTTTCTTTTTCTCTAGAGAGTCTCTAGCCTTAATAGCCAACTGATTAACAGTTTCCCTTTCGGTGGAATTCAGAGTTTGTGGGCTTGTCAGGATTGGTGACGTCAACTCCTTATCAGTTCGTTCCCCATCTGTATCAGGCTTGTCCGGATTGGTGACGTCAACTCCTTATCAGTTCGTTCCCCATCTGTATCACCTCCCATTGCGTCAATATCTACATTCAGCTCATGACTATTAACGAAAAGAACCTGGTTCACCATCGCACAATCAGATGTATTGGAGATGGCTAAACTTTGATCTGAAGCAGTACTTGTACCCCCCTGCTCCTGCTTCATGTCTCCTTGTGAACTCTTCAAAACAAGAGGAGATGTAGGATTTTCATCTTCATAACAATCAGCATTGCTCACATCTGATGCAGCCTTCTCATTGATATTACAATCAGAAATATTTGTACCAGATGTCGAACAACCATTCTCATTACAGTTACGCACTTTAGATGCCAAAGTGCCATTCTCACCACTCACAGAACCCTTATTTCGTTTAGCAACTACCTGCCATTGAAACTGATTCTGCTGTTTATCCGCAGATTTAGAGTTCGCAGCTCCTAGTTTCCTCTTACCCTCTGCCTCCATTGTAAGATTTGCACCGTTATTAGTAGCACATATCGCTGTCGTGTGTCCAAAGACATTACAATTATTGCACTTTGATGGTATCCATTCGTAATCAGCTGAAATTGTTATGAATAATCCATTGGGACAGCGAAGGTCGTATTCCTTAACCAGCATCTTCGTAGCATCAATCTCAACACAAACTCTTGCGTAGCTAAGCCTTTGACGCAACAATGTAGTCTGATCAGCATGAAGAGGAACCCCAATAGCACTCGCTACACAACTCAACCCCTTAATAGTCCAATACTCAAGAGGAACATTATACAGCCTAACCCATACCGGAACTTTGACCAAATCACCTTTCAAAAATTGCATGTTCGGTTGCCAACGTTTAAGCACCAAAGGTCTGCTTGCCATGTGCCATGGGGCTCTTTCCAGCACATTAGTGGCATGATCAACAGAATCAAAAGTGAATAGGAAGAAACCATTATCCGAAGATAAAACTTCTGATAGACCGTAAGAGCCCCAGATTCTTTTGGCAATAGAATTAACAACGGGATATGGTAATTTCTGACCCACAAAATGACCAACTAGGGTGGATTTCCAAAGTTCGCAGCCATCCTCAAACACATCAAGTGGAGGAGCTACTGTCACACGACCATCAGTCATAGCAGGGGGAGCAAAATGCAGATTACGAACTAGAGAAATACCATGGTTCTTGCTACCCTCATTGTTATCAACATCAGAACCCTTCAAAGCATTTAAAAAATTCAATTTGGGACGATGATTTTGCTGGTCTTGTTGCTGAGACCCTACCTTCAACTCATCAACTTTAGAACCCAACACATGATTCATTTCTGAAACAACATTAGAAGCTTGGGAATTAGAGTGTTTCTTCTCTATGCTAGCTTCAGAATCAGCTTGATTAGCATTAGTAAACTGAGAAATCCTCATCCCATGGCTGTTCAACATATCTTGTAGCTCTAATCTTAATATATGTCCAGACTTGACTTCATTGTGTTGTTCATTGTTAGAGGTAACCATTGGAACAGAATCCACAGCAGAACATAAGGACATTATGGCAGCATACAAATACTAGAGATACCAAATTCTAAGAAGAGAAACTGAGTCTAAGACGTAACCTAAGCTCAGAAACAACAACAATGTAATCTCAGAAACAACAAGATTCAGATTTTTTCATGAAGGGAGAAGAGAATTACAGAATTACGAGGCCCGTATCTTCGAGATTATTGATTGGAATGATGATCCGTGCGGTCAAGCTATAGAGTATATTCTGATGAACAACATACTAAAAAATGGTGACGATCCAACGGCGAACAAAGAAGATCAAGCTTCAACAAAACCCAATTCACTCTGCTGCAACTAAAAATGCAGAACAGTAGAAATATTACGAGATCAATATCTCCCACCTCGTTGATTGGAATGAAGATCCATTCGGTCAATGTTTCGAGAAGGCTGGAATGAACAACATAGTAAGAAATGAGGATGATCCAACGGTGGACGGAGTAGATCTAGCTCCGACAGTTTGATTTCTAATCTTTCTCTCTCTCCAGATCTCTCTCTCCAGATCTCTCTTTTGAAGATAAAGACCTTGATGAAGCAATGGAGTACTTAGACTTATTAGCTGAAAATGCTCAAAATTGGGACACCGCGAGTACATATGAGGCACCGAGTAAAACTCAACCTCATACATCTAGTGGAGGTATGTACAACTTTAGGGAAGATCATGACCTTCAAGTCAAGTTTGCATCTTTAGCTAAAAAAGTCGAGGCACTAGAATTGAAAAGGAGTGGTCAATTAAAATTTGTTGAAAACATTGTGTGTCAAATCTGTGAAACAAATGAACACTCAACCAACGATTGTCCAACCTTGCCTTCTTTTAAGGAATGTCTCCATGAACAAGCCCATGCTTTAAACACTTTCCAAAGGCCCAACCACAACCCATACTCCCAAACATACAATCCTGGTTGGAGAAATCACCAAAATTTTAGTTGGAAGAGTGACAATGCACAAACTTCACAACCATAGTTTCAAGCACACCATAATTTCCAAAATTATCATGGATATGCACCTCCTTATGCTCCACCTCCTACAAGAAATTTTGAGGAAACTTTGTATGCATTCATTGAAAAGCAAGAGACAATCAACACTCAACTTGCTCAAAGCATAACAGATTTTAAAGATACTCTTGCAAAATTCACATTTGTTCTTAGTTTCCAAGAGAAAGATAAGTTTCCATCTCAACCACAACAAAATCCTAAGGGGCAATACAATGCAAATGCAAGTAGTTCTCGAAGCCAACACATGGATCAAGTCAAATCAGTCACTACTCTACGCAGTGGTAAGGTTATTGAAAAACCCTCTCTTGAACCTTATGAGAAAGATGATGAGTCAATTTCTAAGGGAAAGGAAGGGGTTGAATCTGAAAATTGCAAAGAAACGACTGATTCTCCGCCAGCACTACCATTTTCTCATGCCATGACCAATTAGGAAGAAATCGAGGATGAAAAAGACATCGAAAAGGTTGATGCGAATCTTTTATCAAAAGTGACAACAGATTCGACACCCGACATCACACCAATCGATGATTACTTTCCTGATGAATCTCTACTTTCTCTTAATTCAATGCCTTGGTTTGCTAAAAATATCAATTTTCTTGCTTCAGGATTTTTGCCAACTCATTGGAGTATTGAAGACAAAAGAAAATTTTTGAGCAACGAGCAAAATTTTTATTGGGATGACCCTTACTTATTCAATTATTGTCCTGATCAAATATTTCAAAAATGCATTCTCGACAATGAGGTAAGTAATTTCATTAAATTTTGTTACTCTAAGGCATGTGGGGATCATTTCTCATCAAAAAAGAGGATTGTAGAAATCTTACAAAGTGAATTTTACTGGCCCATCATATTCAAGGAGTCAGATGCATTCCGCAAAAACTTTGAAAATTGTCAAAAGGTGGGATTTATTTCAAAACATAGAGAGTCTTTATATAATCTTCTATTGACTCTTAAGTCTCATCATAGTCGAGATAAGCATCGTGTAATTCATGACTTATGAACCCATTTTCATAAAGAACATACTTGACTTAGTCTTGGGAATCTGACTAAAAGAGACCCTGTTTGCCAGTTTTTAAGAAAACTAGATGGGAAGCCTATCCCCGACCCATTGAGAGCGTTTAAGTTGTTCTTGGACGTAAAACCAAGGGAAGATGTGAGCCACATTCACAACTGCGAATTGAATTTTTTTTGTTTGTAAAACCTTGTGTCTTTTGGTTTTATTATTGTGTTTTGTTATTTCTTATTTTTGTTTTAGTGTGTTTCAGGTTTTGTTAGTGTTCGTTATTTCAGGTGATATCTTCTATACTCTATCTTTCTACCTTAGAACATTGAGGACAATGTCTCGTTTTGGTTGGGGGGAGAGGGTAGTAGTTGATAAAAAAAAATTGTTTTTCATTTCATAAAGCATGTGTATAATTGTTGTTACTAGGATGGCAGAGTAAAGGAGTTCTTTTGTTAAAGTGACTCTTGAGACGCATCTTAGTAATCATTCTTAACAAGGTCTATTATAATACTTCCTGAAATATTCAGGTTTACAAACTCTCGTATTGTTACCACTTAATTCTGCTCATATACTTATTTAACATGTATTCTTAAACCTTAATTTACACACACACACTTTAACATATGATTGTGGGTTGCATATTGGATTATTACATTATTTATGTTCTTTTGTTAAAGGTAACAACTAAGGGAAAGGGATTGTATATAATTAAAAAACAAAAAAAAAAGAAAAAAGAAAAAAAGAAAAAAAAATGATGATAATAAAAATGTAGATAAGTTTGGTTTCGTAGCCTCCCTAACCTAAGCAATTAAGCCCGTAGGGGTGTCTTAACACCTAATACCCTAAAGTCAACTGACTTGGGAGCTATTGGCCCAACGCTTGTTACATGGGTTGAGGAGAAAAGCTTAAGGGAATCAAACATTGCACTATCTACATATCAGTATCTGCGACCCGAGTTACTAAGCTCGTAGGGGTGTCTTAACACCTAATGCCCTAAGACCAACTGGTCTGGGAGTCATTAGCTGAAAGCTCGTTTCAAGGGTTAAAGATGCATGATGTTTTTAAAGTATATGTATATAGAGTTAAAAAAAAAAAAGAGACAAAAAAAAAAGATAAAAATAGTAATCCCAACCCAAGGAAGTTAACCTTAAACATTAGAAGAAAAATTTTGTTTTCTTCCAAGAAAAGCCCCATAATTATGTGTTGATACATTGAGCACAAAAGAAAGGTTTATTAATATCTTGTTAAGAGGTATTGAGCAGATATATAAATTTAATGAGAGTTTGTTTATCTGGATGGATTAATGGAAGTTAAATGATAAATACCTTGCTTTGTGAAATTTGCAAATTTGTTTTCTATTTTAACGCTTTGATTACTAGGGACTAGTAATAAGCTGGTTGGGGGGTGTGATTAGTACTTAAAAGTGCATTTTTATCATGGTTTTATATCATCATTTTGCACTTGAAATATCAATAACTCCTTAACTAAAATATGTTTTATAATAATGTATCTAATAATATAAGATACCTATAATTTGTGGTAAATGTCTATTTTTAATGCAGGCCTATCACATAAATGAAAGGATTGATTGATGACTTGAAGAACTTAAATTGCAAGGATAAAGAGATGGCCAAACTTAGAAAAGAGATGTCGGTGGAATCCAAACCGGAATACTGTTCGGTAATTGGGTCATATCTGGAGCTACAGATCTCAGATTTAGGTCCAATTTATATGGATGGAAAGGTAAGACATAGGCCTACAACTTTCATATGGAGCCCAAGATCTAAAAAGGTCATTATCAAGTCCAAATTGTAGCAACAACAAAGAAGCCCGAATCTGTCTTCCAGCCCGAGCACTGTTCGGTATTTTGGCCATATCTGGAGTTCTAGAAGTCCAAATGAGCTGAATTTTTTACACAAGAAAGCTGAGACAATTGCCTACAACTTTCATGTTTGCAACGGGCTCCAATTTTGATGGTATCAATGACGTTTTGGGTAGACAAGAGAAGATAAGGATTGTCACCAAGTCAAAAGTTGGCCACCCACTTATCAATTAGTCATCAAATCAATAGTTCCCAATTTTGGCCTATAAAAGGAGGCATTTGCCATGCATTTAGGCATCTTGGTTTCCAGATCAAGATCATGCTCTTCCTTTCTCTCTTTATTTTTTTGTAATGTTTATGCTTTGCTTTCATTAATATTAAGTTTATGCCTTTCATTTCCTTTCCTTTACTTAGTTAACTTTTATGTTCTTATTTTGTTTATCTATTTTGCTTTCTTTCATTATGTCTAGCTAAGTTAGTTATGTCAAGGTGAAAAGGTTACACTAATGGTGTAAGAATAAGTATAATGTAAACTTAATATGGACTTTAATGTTTGATACTAACATGTTTTATATTTGTTATCTTGTTCACTCTTTAATACTTTGCTTGTTAAATGACTAATCTTGATTTATGTTATATAACACTTGGTACAACAAATGCTTGGCACTTTCATAGCCCATAATGTATGGTATAACCGACACCTGAGCTATGAAAGGAACTTGATTTGTTGTTAACATAAGTTATAATCATGAATGCTTGACGAGATTTCCAAGTATTAGCATTAATTGAATAAGATGACTAATATAATCATGTTAACAATATATAATCTGATTGGAACCTCCTTTGTGTGTGGTTTCCAATTGAATACTAAGAGTTTATACTATACTTGTTTGATATACCATTAGTGGAACCTCTAACCTTGACATTTGTTATTATTATTGTTTAATCCTTACATTAATTTTCCATCTCCAAGTTATCATCATCATCTTCTTCTTCTCTTTTTTTATTACTACTACTACTACTACTACTACTACTACTACTACTACTATTAGTATTATTATTATTATTGTTATTATTATTATTATTATTATTATTGTTGTTGTTGTTGTTGTTGTTGTTGTTGTTGTTGTTGTTGTTGTATTATTGTTATTTATAATTTGTACAAATAACCTCCCTGTTGTTCCACCCCGGTCTTGCCGGGTTATTTATTACTTCGACACTCCTGCACTTGGGAGAAGACATCAATCTTTTAGTCGTGTTAGGCTCACTTCGTGTTCCTTATCGAATGTGTATCATCTTGAAATTCACCACAGTAACACAATTATCAATGATCCTTAGGATCGATATTAGGTGCTCTGATACCAACTGTAACAATCAGGCTTTTCAAGCCTAAAATAATGGTAATTTTTTATGTATTTGATACACATCATATCGGTAATCAGCGAACTTGTTCCCTCACATCATCAAGATACAATTGTTTATGTACTTGATACACATCATGTTGGTAATTGGGCGAACTTGTTCCCTCACATCATCAAGATACAATTCATAGATCAACAACAATCAACATTTCATTTAAAAGTGAATCTTACATAAACACATAATATTATATTTGCATGATTAGAAATTTATATTAAAAATATACATGGTTTAAAGATGCATTATGTTATATGTATATATATTAAAACAAAAGAGTAAAAACATTAATAATCCCAACCCTAGGAAGTTAATCTTAAACATTGAAACAAAATTTTGTTTTCGTCCAAGTAAAGCCCCATAACTATGTGTTGATATATTGAGCATAAAAAAAAGATTTATTAATATTTTGGTAAAGAGGTATTGAGCAGATATATAAATTTAATGAGAGTTTGTTTATCTGAATAGATTAATGGAAATTGAATGATGAATGCTTTGCTTTGTGGAACTTGCAAATTGGTTTTTCTATTTTAATGCTTTGATTACTAGGGACTAGTAATAAGCTGATCGAGGGATGTAATTAGTACTTAAAAGTATATTTTTATCAAGGTTTTATATTAGTATTTTGCAGTTTAAGTATTAATAACTCTTTAACAAAAGCATGTTTTATAATAACAAGTCTGATACTATAAGATATCTTTAATTTATAGTAAATGTTCATCTTAAATATAGGCCTATCACATAAATCATAGGATTGGTTGATAAGTTCAACTACTGAAATTGAAAAGATAAAGAGAGAGTGAAGCTTAGAAAAGAGATGCTGGTTTAGTCCAAACTGGAACACTAATTAGTCATTGGGTCATATCTAAAGCTATAGAACTTGGATTTGGGTCTGCTCTATATGGATGGCAAGCTAAGACATAGGCCTAAAACATTTATGAGAATGTAAAACTCAATTTTGTTGTTTGGAAGTCCAAATCTTAACAATAACAAAGTTTGAATTTTCCTAACAGCCTATACACTATTTAGTGTTCAGCTCATATCTTGAGTTCTAGAAGTCCAAATAACCTCAATTTTTTTTTGTTGAAAAGTTGAGACAATTTCCTAGAAATTTCATGATCAAGTATGCTGAAATTCTAATGTTAGCAATGATGTTTTGTTCAGACAAGAATATAATGATTGTCACCAAGTCAAGATATGGCCACCCACTCGACAATTAGTTAACAAATCAATAGTTTTCAATTTTGGCCTATAAAAAGAGGGATTTGCCATGTATTTAAGCATCTTGGTTTTCAGATCAAGATCATATTCTTACTCTCTCTTTATTGTAATGCTTAAGTTTTGCTTATATTAATCTCTTATTTAATCCTTATATGAATATCATATCTCAAAGCTTTCTTCAACTCCTTTTTTGTTATTATCTATTTCTTTATTTGTAGTTTATACAGTTAACTTCCATACAGTTTGACCTCGATCTTGCTGTGTGATTAGTACTTAAAAGTGCATTTTTATCAAGGTTTTATATCATCATTTTGCACTTGAAGTATCAATAACTCCTTAACGAAAGCATGTTTTATAATTACATATCTAATAATATAAGATACCTTTAATTTGTGGTAAATATTTATTTTAAATGCAGGCCTATCACATAAATGAAAGGATTGATTGATGAATTTAAGAACTGAAATTGAAAAGACAAAGAGATGGCCAAACTTAGAAAAGAGATGTTTATGCCTTTCAATTCCTTTCCTTTACTCTTTAACAAATCATCCTCTTGCTTTCTCTTTTTGTATTTTTTTTGTAACGCTCATGTTTTTTCCATTAATATCTTGTTTATGCCTTTCAATTCCTTTCCTTTACTTAGTTAACTTTTATCTTATTTATGTTCTTATTTTGTTTATTTATTTTTCCTTCTTTCATTATGTTTAGTTAAATTTATTATGTCAAGGTGAAAAGATTACACTAATGGTGTAAGAATAAGCATAATATAAACTCAACATGGACCTTAATGTTTGATACTAACATGTTTTGTATTTGTTATCTTGTTCACTCTTTAATATTTTGCTTGTCAAATGACTAATCTAGATTTATGTTGTATAACACTTGGTACAACAAATGCTTGGCACTTTCATAGCCCACACTGTATGGTATAACCGACACCTAAGCTATGAAAGAAACTTGATTTGTTGTTAGCATAAGTTATAATCATGAATGCCTGATGAGATTTACAAGTATTAGCATTAATCGAATAAGATAACTTATGTAATCATGTTAACAAATTATAATATGATTGGACCCTCCTTTGTGTGTGGTTTCTAATTGAATAATAAGAGTTTATACTATACTTGTTTGACATATCATTAGTGGATCCTCTAACCTTGATATTTGTTGTTACCATTATTTAATCCTTACATTGATCTTCCATCTCAAAGTTCTCATTAACTTCTTATTCTTTTTCTTTTTCTTCTTATTCTACTACTACTACTACTACTACTACTATTAATATTAGTATTACTACTACTATTGTTGTTATTGTTGTTGTTGTTGTTGTTGTTATTTATAATTTGTACAATTAACCTTCCTATTGTTCTACTCCGGTCTTGCCGGGTTATTTATTACTTCGACACTCTTGCACTTGAAAGAAAACATCAATCTTTTGGTCGTGTCACTGGGTTATTTATTACTTTAACACTCTTATATTTGGAAGAACATATCAGTCTTTGGTTGTGTCAAATATTGTGTGTTAGAAGGATGCCCCTAGAGGTATTTTGTCCATTTGTAGTGTTTGGGATTTTATTTGTTTGTTACAAAAGAAAGTAGAGTGGTGGGAGCTTGTCTGGCATAAACATGCTATCATACAATTCTCTTTTATCTTATGACATGTTATTTGTGAGGCCCTTTCAACTCAGGATAAACTTATGTCCTATGGTACCATTCAAGTTAATTTGTGCCTTTTATGTGAGGGTGGTAGGGAAGATGTTGATCACTTATTTTTTGATTGTATGTTCTCTCATTGCATTTGGTATGATATCTGTTCTAAATGCCTCATTCCTTTTAAGCATTGATCTTATATCAGTACCATTTCTTGGCTTTCTTCTCTATTAAGTGGAGGTAGCTCTCTTCAATCTTTGATAACTAAATTAATGTTAGATGTTGTTGTTTACTACATTTAGAGCGAGAGGAATGCTTAGCAACATGGTGTGGTTGATTAGTACTTAAAAGTGCATTTTTATCAAGGTTTTATATCATCATTTTGCACTTGAAGTATCAATAACTCCTTAACTAAAGTATATTTTATAATAATATATCTAATAATATAAGATACCTTTAATTTGTGGTAAATGTTCATTTTAAATGGAGGCCTATCACATAAATGAAAGGATTGATTGATGAATTTAAGAACTGAAATTGAAAGGATAAAGAGAAGACCAAAATTAGAAAAGAGATGTCGGTGCAATCTAAACCGGAACACTGTTTGGTAATTGGGTCATATCTAGAGCTATAGATATCAAATTTAGGTCTACTTTATATGGATGGAAAGGTAAGACATAGGCCTACAACTTTTATATGGAGACCAAGATCTAAAAAGGCCATTTTCAAGTCCAAATTGTTGCAACAACAAAGAAGCCCGAATCTATCCTCCAGCCCGAGCACTGTTCAGTATTTTGGCCATATTGGGAGTTCTAGAAGTCGAAATGAGCTGAATTGTTTACACAAGAAAGCTGAGACAATTGGCTACAACTTTCATGTTTTCAAGGGGCTCCAATTTTGACATTATCAATGACGTTTTGGACAGACAAGAGAAGATAAGGATTGTCACCAAGTCAAGAGTTGGCCACCCACTCATCAATTAGTCATCAAATCAATAGTTTCCAATTTTGGCCTATAAAAGGAGGCATTTGCCATGCATTTAAGCATCTTGGTCTCTAGATCAAGATCATGTTCCTTTCTCTTTTTGTATTTTTTTTTGTAATGTTTATGTTTGCTTGCATTAATATCAAGTTTATACCTTTCATTTCCTTTCCTTTAGTTAGTTAAGTTTTATTTCTTTATGTTCTTATTTTGTTTATTTATTTTTCTTTCTTTCATTATGTTTAGCTAAGTTTATTATGTCAAGGTGAAAAGGTTACACTAATGGTGTAAGAAAAGTATAGTGTAAACTTAATATGGACTTTAATGTTTGATACTATTGCATTTTGTATTTGTTTACTTGTTCACTCTTTAATACTTTGCTTGTTAAATGACTAATCTTGATTTATGTTCTATAACACTTGGTACAACAAATGCTTGGCACTTTCATAGCCCATATTGTATGGTATAACCGACACCTGAGCTATGAAAGGAACTTGATTTGTTGTTAACATAAGTTATAATCATGAATGCTTGACGAGATTTACAAGTATTAGCACTAATCGAGTAAGATGACTAATGTAATCATGTTAACAATCTATAATTAGATTGGAACCTCCTTTGTGTGTGGTTTCCAATTGAATAATAAGAGTTTATACTATACTTGTTTGACATACTATTAGTGGAACCTCTAACCTTGACATTTGTTATAATTATTGTTTAATCCTTACATTAATTTTCCATCTCCAAGTTCTCATCATCTTCTTCTTCTTCTCTTTCTTTATTATTATTATTATTATTATTATTATTATTATTATTATTATTATTATT
>NW_011501228.1:50709-52277 GCF_000495115.2 Populus euphratica
TCTTCTTCTTCTCTTTATTATTATTATTATCATTGTTGTTATTATTGTTATTACTATTATTATTGTTGTTGTTATTATTATTATTGTTGCTATACTATTGTCGTTTATAATTTGTACAATTAACCTCCCTGTGGTTCGACCCCGGTCTTGCCGGTTTATTTATTACTTCGACACTCCTGCACTTGGGAGAAGACATCAATCTTTTAGTCGTGTCAGTGGCTCCTCGCAACAATTCGATTGTTTATAATGATATTGTTCATTATATAGTTTCAATTAATTTTCTTCATAATTTGGCCTTTTTGGATACTAATAGACGACTTCATATTTGATTAGTACTTAAAAGTGTATTTTTATCAAGATTTTATATCATTATTTTGCACTTGAAGTATCAATAACTCCTTAACTAAAGCATGTTTTATAATAACATATCTAATAATATAAGATACCTTTAATTTGTGGCAAATGTTGATTTTAAATGCAGGCCTATCACATAAATGAAAGAATTGATTGATGAGTTTAAGAACTGAAATCGAAAGGACAAAGAGATGACCAAACTTAGAAAAAAGATGCAATTGTAGTCCAAACCGGAACACTATTCAGTAATTGGGTCATATCTGGAGCTATAGATCTTGGATTTAGGCCTACTTTATATGGATGGAAAGGTAAGACATAGGCCTACAACTTTCATGAGGAGCTTAAATTTAAAAATGCTATTTCAAATCCAAATTATAGCAACGAAGAAGTTTGAATCTGTCCTATAGCCCGAACACTGTTAAGTGTTTAGCCCATATCTAGAGTTCAAGAAGTCCAAATGACCTTTATTGTTTTTTCTTGGAAATCTGAGATAATTTTCTACAACTTTCATGTTTTCAAATGGTTCCAATTCTAACATTATCAATGACATTTCGGGCAGATAAGAGAAGATAAGGATTGTCACCAAGTCAAGAGTTGGCCACCCACTCATCTTTATTATTCTTATTATTGTTATTGTTATTGTTATATTATTATTAGTATTACTATTACTATTACTATTACTACTAGTACCACCACCACCATGACTACTACTACTACTATGTTTATTATTATTATTATTATTTAATTTTGTTGTTATTATTGTTGTATTATTGTTATTTATAATTTATACAATTAACCTCCCTATGGTTCGACCCCGATCTTGATAGGTTATTTATTACTTCGACATTCCTACATTTGGGAGAAAACATCAATTTTTTGGTCGTGTCAATAATTATTGAAATTTTTCTTATAATATTTTTAATTATTGTTGATTTTGTTTTTTTAGGTTTTGAGGCTATATCCTCCTAGCCTCTCTTCAAGGTATACCCTTATTTACTTGTTTATTGCTTTAGGTTAGGAGAGGAGATGTCTGACTTTTTGAGCGGTGATAATAATAATAATACATTAGATTGATTGTAGAGAATTATAAGCCTAAACAACTCCATCTTCCTATCTAACACATTTTTTTATTTTATTAGATTAAAGTTTTTCATGTATGATGAAACTGCAGATTAACTTGCTTTTCATGATTATGATGTTAGCTTAATGCTTTC
>NW_011500026.1:0-2519 GCF_000495115.2 Populus euphratica
CTTTAAGTGTTTAGGGAAGGGGCACATTGCATCTCAATGTCCAAACCGAAGAGTTATGCTTACAAGAGACAATAGGGAGGTTGAATCTAAAAGTGAAGAGATGCCACCTTTAGTGGATTGTAGAGGAGATTGCATATCCTATTGAGGATATGCAAATCAAAGAAAATGATGTAGATCAGCAACAAAAAAATATATTTCACACCTGATGTCACATCCAAAACAAGGTATCTAGCATGATAATTGATAGAGGTAGTTGTGCTAATGTTGCTAGTGATACTCTTGTGAAGAAATTGAATCTGAGTTGTATTAAGCATCCTAGGCCTTATAGATTGCGATGATTGAATGAATGTGGTGAAGTGAGGGTTACTAAGCAGGTTTTGATTGTGTTTGCTATTGGGAAGTATTCTGATGAGATTTTATGTGATGTAATCCCGATGCATGCTAGTCACTTAGTTTTGGGGCGTGCATGACAGTTTGATCGGAAAGCAATTCATGATGGGTTTAGAAATAGGTTCACTATTGTAAAGGATGGTAAAACCATCACTCTTGTACCTCTTTCTCCGAAACAAGTAATGTCATTTGGACTTGCAAATGCACCTAGCACATTTATGCATTTAATGAATCATGTATTGCATGCATTTATAGGTAAATTTGTTGTTATGTATTTTGATCTATAACAAGAACTTAAATTAGCATCTTGATCATTTGTATAATGTACTTAGTGTGTTGCGTATCGAGCACTTATATGCTAATCTTAAGAAGTGTACCTTTTGCATGGAAAAAATTATGTTTCTTAGCTATGTCATAACTATGCAAGGTTTGAGATGGACGGGGAGAAAGTTAAGGCCATCCGAGATTGGCCTACACCAAAATCGACACGTGAGGTGAGTTTTCATGGACTTGCTAGTTTTTATAGAAGGTTTGTGCAGGATTTTAGTACTATTGTTGCACCTTTAATTGATATTGTGAAACAGTCTGTTGGATTCAAATGGAATGATGAATTGGATAAGGCTTTTAATTTGTTGGAAGATAAACTTTGTTCGGCGCCTGTTTTAACTTTGCCAAACTTTACGAGAGCTTTTGAAGTTGAATGTGATGCGTCAGGTATTGGTATATGAGCTGTGTTAATGCAAGATAGGAAGCTCATTGCGTATTTCAGTGAAAAACTTAATGTTGCAACCTTGAATTACCCTATATGACAGAGAGCTTTATGCATTGGTATGAACTTTAGAGACATGGCAACATTACCTGTGGCCCAAGGAGTTTGTGATACATTCTGATAATGAATCATTGAAGCACTTGAAAGGGCTGACATGCCAAATGGGTTGAATTTATTGACACCTTTCCGTATGTGATCAAGTATAAGCAAGGAAAAGAAAATATTGTGGCTGATGCACTTTCACGCAGGTATGCTCTTTTATCTACTTTGGATGCTAGATTTCTAAGATTTGAACACATAAAAGAATGGTACAAGGATGATAGTGATTTTGCTAAAGTTTATAATGCTTGTGAAACTTCGGCTTGTGGGAAGTTTTATAAACTTGATGGATATTTATTTAAAGAGAGTCGTTTGTGTGTTCCATTAAGTTCTGTGCATCAGTTGCTTGTATGTGAAGCATATAAGGGCGGGTTGATGGGGCATTTTGATGTTGTTAGGACTTTAGATATGTTGCATGAGCATTTTTATTGGCCTAAAATGAAAAAAAATGTGTAATGCATATATGATAAATGCATAACTTGTAAGAAAGCAAAGTCTAGGACTTAACCACATGACTTGTATACCCCTTTTCTTTTACCGAAAGAACCATGGGTAGACATTTTGATGGACTTCATCTTAGGTTTACCTAGGTCAAAACGGGGTAGGGATTCCATCTTTGTAGTTGTTGATAGGCTTCCAAAGATGGCACACTTCATTCCATGTCATAAAACTAATGATGCAACTAACATTGCTGATTTGTTCTTTAAAGAGATAGTTCGGCTTCACGGGGTCATTAAAAGCATTGTTTATAATAGAAATGTTAAGTTCCTTAGTTATTTTTGGAAGGTGTTATGAGGCAAAGTAGGTACTAAACTGTTCTTTTCAAACTATTTGCCACCCCCAAACAAATGGACAAACCAAAGTAGTTAATAGGATCATTCAAAAGAACTTAAAGAATTAGGAAGATTGTTCGCCATTTATAGAGTTTGCATATAATCGTAATGTGCACTTTACTACACAATTTTCACTATTTGAAATTGTGTATGGATTTAACTCTTTAACTCCAATGGATTTGATTCCTTTTCCTGTTGATGAAAGGGTTAGTTTGGATGGTAATTGATTAGTACTTAAAAGTGCATTTTTTATCAAGCTTTTATGTCATCACTTTGCACTTGAAGTATCAATAACTCCTTAACTTTGCATGTTTTATAATAATATAAGATACCTTTAATTTGTGGTAAATGTTCATTTTAAATGCAGGTCTATCACATAAATGAAAGGATTGATTGATGACATTAAGAACTTAAATTGCAAGGGCAAA
>NW_011500026.1:6337-46218 GCF_000495115.2 Populus euphratica
TTAATGTTTGATACTAACATGTTTTATATTTGTTATCTTGTTCACTTTTAATATTTTGCTCATTAAATGGTTAATCTAGATATATGTTGTATAACACTTGGTATAAAAAATACTTGACACTTTTATAGCTCATACTGTATGGTATAATCGACACCTATGCTATGAAAAGAACTTGATTTATAATCATGAATGCCTGACAACATTTACAAGTACTACCATTAATCGAATAAGATAACTAATGTAATCATGTTAACAATTTAAAATTTGATTAGAACCTCTTTTGTGTGTGGTTTCCAATTGAATAATAAGAGATTATACTATACTTGTTTGACATACCATTAGTGGATCCTCTAACCTTGACATTTGTTGTTATCATTGTTTAATCCGTGCATTAATATTCCATCTCAAAGCTCTCATCTTCATCATCATCTTTATTATTATTATTAATATTATTATTAATATTATTTTACCATTACTATTATTATTATATTAGTATTAGTATTTAGTATTATTATTCTTATTATTATGGATTTGTTATTATTGTTGTGTTATTGTTATTTATAATTTATACAATTAACCTCCCTATGGTTTGACCTTAGTTTTGCTAGGTTATTTATTACTTTGACACTTCTGCGCTTGAAAGAAGATATCAATCTTTTAGTTGTGTCACATCTCTTATTTTTGTTGATGTAGACCGAAACTGATGTGCATCATGGGAATGATAATCCATCTCGTAAAGGTAAATCAAATATGCAAGAGGATTCAGATGGTCCAATGACAAGAGCGAGAGCGAAACAACTACAAAGGACCTTGACGAGTCAGATTGGAATGATTGAAGCTGCGTCGGAGTTAAAATTTGGCAATCAGTTTCAAATTGGTTCAAGGGTGCTTATTTGCCTACAATTGGAGCTTAAAGATGGGAAGAGCCCTTAATGGTTCTTTTGATGCTGGACTACTTGAATTTGGGTTGATAATGCAAATAAGTTAAGAAATTGATGCTGTTTACGTCAGAACAGTAGATAAATTTGAACCCGAATTTGAAGTCATCCATTGCATGTGAAAACAAGACTAATCTAGGTGGATTTCAAGTTCAGAACGTGATCTTTCGAGATTGTCCAACCATGATTGCATTGGACTTTTGTGCAAGAAGTTATAGCCATTTTAAATTCGGTCTGTTTATGTTTCAATTAAAGTCATAAAATGTGTGCTAGTGTAATTTGTCTGGTTACTTTGTCAAAGTCCAAGTTTTGGGCTTGATTTCTGTCATGTTGAATTTTCCTAAGTGTGGAGGGATGTTCCATTATAAATATGGCATCAGAATATGTAATAAACAACTTTTGGCCAATATTTGAACTTAATTCCGAGAATTAAGAGTTATTCTTCCAAATTGATTTGTGAAGAACCCTACTGACTTATCACTCTTCAATCACAAAGAGTGTGGCATCAAAATCCCCACAAAAAATTTCTAATTTTAATTTAAAAATCAATGCAATTACATCCCCACAAAAAAATTCAACAACGGGCCTAAAGTTGGTCGCTTTTTCACTTTGGTCCTTAGTCTTGATCAATAAATTTATCAATAAATTTTTAACTTTTTCACTTGGGCTCCTTATCCGGTTTTAATTATAGCCCCTTTATTTACACGTCTTTTCCAGTTTGGTCTTTAGTTTCTAATTTCTTCAATGAACACCCTAATTGACCAAATTAACCCTTGAAAATTATAATTTGACTCCGAACTTTAATTTCTTCCAATTAAAGCCCAAATTAACTTCAAAATCAAATTTTCTTGCAATCAAACCCTTCATAAATTCAATTAAACCTTCAATAAAATTTAATTAAGTCCATAAATGTCTGATTTTAGACTTTTCATCCTCAAATTGAATTTTCTTTGTTAACAGGGCTTTCATTAGTTGACAAAATATTGCTAAATTTTAATATTTGTATTTTTGAACCTCCTCAACCAATTTTAACTATTTTTTGGCGCTTTGTCATCCTTTTTTCATTGTTTTCATTTTTTTCAAACATATATTTTTTTGATTTTTTTTTGTATTTTCTTCTTTTTGCGCAGAAGCCCAAAAATGGGTTATGATAGTTGTCGACCTCTTTACATTACTTACGGAGCAAAGACTTTGCATAGTAAGTGTTGTAAAGATAAACAAAACTACATTTCTGACACTGATCTTCTCAAAACTTGGTTGACTAGAAACCCCATTCGATGATTCCTTTGTATCAAAGCTAAAATGTGTGGCTGGGCTAAACTAAGATTCCTTTCGCCAATCCCCTTTAACTAGAACCAAAATCCAGTATGATTGGGCTAAACTAAGATTCTTTTCATCAATCCCCTTTAACTAGAATCAAAATTCTTTATGTGGTTGGGCTAAACAAAGATTCATCTCACCAATCTGATTAGTACTTAAAAGTGCATTTTTATTAAGGTTTTATATCAGTATTTTGCACTTGAAGTATCAATAACTCAACTAAAACATGTTTTATAATAACAAGTCTAATACTATAAGATACCTTTAATTTATAGTAAATGTTCATCTTAAATACAGGCCTGTCACATAAATCAAAGGACTGATTGATGAGTTGGATTACTGAAATTGAGAAAACAAAGAGAAGGTGAAGCTTAGAAAAGAGATGCTGCTTCAGTCTAAACTGAAACTTTATTTGGTAATTGGATCATATCTAGAGCTGCAGGTCTTAGATTTAGGTCTGCTCTATATGGATGGAAAGATAAGACATAAACCTAAAATAATCATGGGAAGGCAAGACTCAATTCTGCTGTTTGGAAGTCCAAATCTTAGCAACAACATAGAAGTTTGAATTTGTCCTACAACCTAGATAATGTTCGATATTTAGCCCATATCTTGATTTTTAGAAGTTCAAATGACCTCAATTTGTTTTCCTGAAAAGTTGAGAAAATTTTCTAAAACTTTCATGAGTAAGGTGGGTTAAATTCTAACGTTATCAATGACGTTCTGTTTAGACAAGAATAGGATTGTCACTAAGTCAAGATGTGGCCACTAGTCAACAATTAATTATCAAATCAATAGTTACTAATTTTGGCCTCTAAATGTAGTCATTTGCCATGCATTTAGACATCTTAGTTTTTAGATCAAGATCATGCTCTTGCTCCCTCTTTATTGTAATGCTTAAGTTTTATTTATATTAATCTCTTGTTTATGCTTTTCCTTTCCCTTTACTTAGTTAACTTTTATTTTATTTATGTTTTTATCTTGTTTATTTATGTTTCTCTCTTTCATTAAATACAGCCCTGATAAATTATTAGGCGGTGCATCCCTAATTATGAAATTTCAAGTGTCATTAATTTTTATTATACATTAGCCTATGGTGGCATTTCTCTTCTAAAAAAATCATTACCAAGATCTTGTAGTGTGATTTTCATTGGCCCACCATATTTAAAGATGCTCATGCCTTTTGTGTTGCATCTGATCGATGCCAACAACTAGGTAACCTCACTAGGTGTAATATAATGCTCCTTAACCCCATTCTTGTTTTGAAAATATTTGATTGTTAGGGGATTGATTTCATGGGACCTTTTTCAAGTTCATTTGGCTACCAATTCATCCTTATACCTGTTGATTATATGTCTAAATGGGTGGAGATCATTGCATCTCGAACCAATGACCATTAAGTTGTGGTCAAATTCTTAAAAGAAAGTATTTTCTCTCGTTTTGGCATGCCCAGGCTATGATTAGTGATAGGGGAAAGCATTTTTATAACAAACCTGTTGGGATTTTGATGAGAAAATATGGTGCAATTCACAAGGTTAGTACCCCCATCACCCACAACTAGTGGCCAAGCTGAGTTGGCAAATAGAAAGATTAAGAACATTTTAGAGAAAACAATTAATCCAAACCTTAAAGATTGGTCGTTATGTCTAGTTGATGCTTTGTGGGAATATCGCATTATTTACAAGATCTCTTTAGGAATGACTTCATTGATAATGTCTTACCTTTCCATCCATATAAATAAGACCTAAATCTGAGATCTATAGCTCCAGATATGACCCAATTACCGAACAGTGTTCCGGTTTGGATTGCACCGACATCTCTTTTCTAATTTTGGTCATCTCTTTGCCCTTGCAATTTAAGTTCTTAAATTCATCAATCAATCCTTTTATTTATGTGATAGGCCTGCATTTAAAATGAACATTTACCACAAATTAAAGGTATCTTATATTATTAGATATATTATTATAAAACATGCTTTAGTTAAGGAGTTATTGATACTTCAAGTGCAAAATGATGATATAAAACCTTGATAAAAATGCACTTTTAAGTACTAATCACACCCCCAACCAGCTTATTACTAGTCCCTAGTAATCAAAGCGTTAAAATAGAAAAACAATTTGCAAATTCCATAAAGCAAGGTATTCATCATTTAACTTCTATTAATCTATCCAGATAAACAAACTCTCATTAAATTTATATATTTGTTCAATACATCTTAACAAGATATTAATAAACCTTTCTTTTGTGCTCAATATATCAACACATAATTATGGGGCTTTTCTTGAAAGAAAATAAAATTTTTGTTCTAATGTTTATGGTTAATTTCCTTGGGTTGAGATAATTATTTTTTTCTTCTTTTTTTCCTTTTTTTTTAAATATATATACATATAACTTAAAACGCCATGCATATTTAACTCATGTAACGAGCTTTCAGCTAATGACTCTCAAACCAGTTGGTCTTAGGGCATTAGGTATTCAGACACCCCTACGAGCTTAGTAACTCGGGTCGCAGATACTGATATGTAGATAGTGCAATGTTTGATTACCTTAAGCTTTTCTCCTCAACCCATATAACAAGCGTTAGGACAATAGCTCCCAAGTCAGTTGACTTTAGGGTATTAGGTGTTAAAACACCCCTTCGGGTTTAATTGCGTGGGTTAAGGAGGCTACAAAACCAAACTTATCTACATTTTTATTATCATCATTTTTTTTTGCTTTTTTTTTGTTTTTTTTTTCAAATTATATACTATCCCTTTCCCTTGGTTGTTACCTTTAACAAAAGAATATAATTAATGTAATAATCCAATGTGCAACCCACAATCATATATTAAAGTGTGTGTGTGAAAATTAAGGTTTAAGAATATATGTTAAATCAGTATATGAGCAGAATTAAGTGATAATAATGCGAAAGTTTGTAAACCTGAATATTTCATGAAGTATTATAATAGACCTTGTTAAGAACGGTTACTAAGATGCGTCTCAAGAGTCAAAAGAGCTCCTTTACTCTGTCATCCTAGTAACAACAATTTTGCACATGCTTTATGAAATGGAAAACAACTTCTTTTTTTATCAACTACTATCCTCTCCCCCCAACCAAAACGAGACATTATCCTCAATGTTCTAAGGTAGAAAGATAGAGTATAAAAGATATCACCTAAAATAACAAATACTGACAAACCTGAAACACACTTAAACAAATATAAGAAACAACAAAAAACTAATATTATGCTATTTATAAAATCAAAAGATACAAATTTTTACAAGCTAAGACTCAAATCACAGTTGTGATTGTGACTCACATCTTCCCTTGGTTTTACGTCCAAGAACGGCTTAAACGCCTTCTATGGGTTGGGGATAGACTTCCCATCTTGTTTTCTTAAAAACTAGCAAACAACGTCTTTTTTTAGTCAGATTCCCAAGATTATGCCAAGCATGTTCTTTGTGAAAATGGTTCATAATTCATGAATTGCACGATGCGTATCTCGACTATAATGAGACTTAAGAGTCAACAGAAGATTATCTAAAGACTTTCTGTGTTTTGAAATAAATCCCACCTTTTGACAATTTTCACAGGTTTTGTGGAATGCATGTGATTCCTTGAATATAGTCGCCCAATAAAATCCGCTTTGTAAGATTTCTACAATCCTCCTTTTTGATGAGAAATGATCCTTACATGTCTTAGAGTGATAAAATTTAATGACACTACTTACCTCATTGTCGGGAATACATCTTTGAAATATTTGATCAGTACAATATTTGAATAAGTTAGGGTCATTCCAATAAAAGTTCTTCACTTCGTTCAAAAACTTTTCTTTGTCTTGGGTACTCCAATCAGCTGGCAAATCTCCTAAAGCAAGAAAATAGATATTTTTATCATACCAAGGCATTGAACTAAGAGAAAGTAAGGATTCGTTAGGAAAGTAATCATCGATTGGTGTGATGTCAAATGTCGAATTTATTGTCACTTTTGATAAAAGATTCACATCAACATTTTCTGTGCTTTTTCATCCGTGATTTCTTTCTCAGAATAAATCATTTGCAAATCTTCAGATTCATCCAATTCATTTTTACTTAAAGTAGATTTAAGTTGATCAGAAACTAATTCATCAATATGATCTACTTCTTGTAAATCATTATCATCTCCAGGTTGCTTGCAAATGTTGAAAATATTCATCTCCAGTGTCATGTTTCTAAATGATAGCTTCATCAGTCCATTCCTACAATTAATCAATGCGTTAGAGGTTGCAAGAAATGGACGTCCTAAAATAACATGAAATGAATTACAGCTATTGACACACCTTCCATTAATCCTAGACTACCTCCCCCATACACTAAATGAATCTTTCTCTCAGCTAGCACCTGACCAAGATGATTTGGTGTTCTAAAAACTCCTTTTCTTTCTCAGGACTAGATCCACCGAAAACACAAATATTTCTTATGTGATGACTTGAGGAACTTGCCATTTCTACACACTTCTATATTTACTGAATGTGTGGGTTGAGTAGAAATGAAAGGAAGGAAGAGAGGATTTTATAGATGAGAAATTAAAAAGGCAATCATACTACTTATATATAGGCCAGCTGGAGTCTCACACACTTTCTCTCTCTCTCTTTATGTATTTATTTTTGAAAAAGCATGTGTATGTACAGGTAGTTGTGATTGTGGCTCACATCTTTCCTTGGTTTTACATCCAAGAACGGCTTAAACGCCCTCTATGGGTCGGGGATAGGCTTCCTATCCAGTCCAGTTTTCTTAAAACCTGGCAAACAAGGCCTTTTTTAGTCAGATTCCCAAGACTAAGTCGAGTATATTTTTTATGAAATAGTGGCTATAAATCATGAATTGCACGATGCACATCTCCACTAGGATGCATCTCAAGAGTTAATAGAAGATTATCAAAAGACTCCTTACTTAGGCCATCCTTAATGAACTGTATTTTATCTTCACGATTTATAGATATCATTCCTAAAGAATGATATTGTGCATTACAAGTCCATTTGGCACATCGATGACAGACTTTCAGTCGTTTTGCAAGACGTTTCTTTGCAAAAGTGTTTTTACCTGTTCCAGGCATGTGTCAAATGAAGGAATTAAAGGACTCACCTGATAATCGAACCTTTACTTCAATCAACCATCAAATATCTTCAGGAATTCCATGATTCATTAACAACCTCAATCTTGCACATCTAGCACGGTAAATTTTTGTAATCACATTCTGAGGCAGAGCGGGAAAATACTTTTTTAATTTTCCAAGATTAGTGTCCATTTTTAAATGAGAATTGGAAGAAAGATTAATAGAATTGCACAAATATATACACAGATATCAGTTATTATGGGAAACTAAAAGAACCGACTTAAGTCACGGAGTATCGTTGTCCGCCATTTGACCGGGGTGAGAGAACCTAGCAAAAATCACTAAAAAAGAAACACAAAAATAATGTGAGAAAAAAAAAATAAACCTTTATCTACAAGATCATTCAAACCAGTTGATTCATTTTCACTAGGAAAATTATCAAAGTAAGCTTTCAAACAATGTCCATTTTCCTTAAAAACATCGTCATTCTTTGGATTCTCAATATCAAAGGCCTCATAAGGATATACATGTTTCTTAATAAATGGACTGCCCCATTTTGATCTTAGCTCTTTAGGGAATAAATAGAGTTGAGAATTATAAAACAAAACTTTTTGACGAGTATCAACTTTTTGACAATTTTCACAAGTTTTGCAGAATGCATGCATGTCCTTGAACATGGTGGCCCAATAAAATCCATGCTTTTATTTAATGCATTCTTTGGATTTTTGCAGCTGTCTTTTTTTATGAAAAAAACTCCCACATGCTTCAGAATGACAAAATTTAATGACACACTTACCTCATTGTCAGGAATGCATCTTCAAAATATTTGATCAGGATAATATTTGAATAAATAAGGGTCATCCCAATAAAAGTTCTTCACTTTGTTCAAGAACTTTCTTTTATCTTGGGTACTCCAATGAGTTGGCAATTGTCCTGAAACAAAAAAATTGACAATATTAGCAAACCAAGGCATTGTAGAGACACAAAGTAAAGATTCATCGGGAAAGTAGTCATTGATTGGTGTGATGTCAGTTTTTGAATCTGTTGTCAATCTTGACAAGTGATCTGCATCAACATTTTCGGTACATTTTTCATCTGTGATTTCTTCCTCAGAATAAATCATTTACAAATCTTCAGATTCATCCAACTCATTTTTACTTAAAGTAGATTCAAGTTGATCATAAACTAATTCGTCAATATGATATACTTCTTGTAAATCATTATCATCTGCAGGTTGCTTGCAAATATTGAAAATACTCATCTCCAATGTCATGTTTCCAAATGATAGCTTCATCAGTCCATTCTTACAATTAATCAATGCGTTAGAAGTTGTAAGAAACGGATGTTCTAAAATAACAGGAAATGAATTACATGCTTGAACAGATTGTGTGTCCAAAGACAATAAAATCCACAGGATAAATGAATTTATTGACTTGTACTAACACATCTTCAATTATTCCTCTAGGAACTTTTATAGATCTATCGGCAAGTAGAAGAGTTACAGAAGTTGGTTTTAACTCATCTAGATTGAGACTTTGACAAACTGAATATGGAAGTAAATTCACACTGGCTCCAAGATCAAGTAAGGCTCTTTCAATTTTATGTTCTCCAATAAAGTAAGAAATTATAGGACAACCAAGATCTTTATATTTCAAAGCATTATTGTTCTGAAGAATGATACTTGCTTGTTTGGCTAAAAAGGCTTTATTATATTATTAGATATATTATTATAAAACATGCTTTAGTTAAGGAGTTATTGATACTTCAAGTGCAAAATGATGACATAAAATCTTGATAAAAAATACACTTTTAAGTACTAATCAACAGCAGCCACCCCGGCGGCTCAACTCTCCATCGTTGCCACTGCTTACACTATGTCGTCTTCCTCGGTTGGACCAGCCTCGCGCCAAGTAACTTTTCTCTTCTTCCTTCTCCTCATCTTGGTCACCCCACTGCGTGAATTATAATTCATGTCTTACTATTCACATGAACAATGGGCTTCAATTATATAATTCACGGCCATTATTCATGTAGTGGATGTTGGGCTGGGCCGTATCTGGCCTAGCCTAAAATTCTGGGCGAGGTCCGGCCCACCCTAAAGAAATAAATAAAAACTGTTGGGTCGAGGTCAGCCCGACCATTTCAGCCCGAGACCGGCCTAACCTCTACTATGCCTGATCTTGGACCAGATTAGCTGGGCTGGCCCAACCCATGTAGATTTTAATTTTTTTTATTTTATTTATTATAGTAATATATTATATTATTAAAAAAACAAAAAAATTCAATTTTTTTTTGAAAAGTTCTTTTGAAAACTTTGTGATTTTCTCAAATATTATTCTACCAATTTTGCATAATATTGGGTTGTATATTTACATTAAGTCCTTTTGAAAAATTTGTGATTTTCTCAAATATTTTTCTACCAATTTTGCATAATATTGGGTTGTATATTTACATTATAAAATACAAATACAGTATTAAAATACCGATTTTCTCTAAAAAAAATAAAAATTTCAAAAAAAATTGAAAAGTCCTTTTGAGAAATTTGTGATTTTCTCAAATATTTTTTCTATCAATTTTACATAATATCGAGTTGTATATTTATATTGTAAAATACAAATCCAGTACTAAAATACTGATTTTCTCCGAAAAAATGAAAAATTCCAAAAAAACTTGGAAAGTCCTTTTGAAAAATTTGTGATTTTCTCAAACATTTTTTCTATCAATTTTACATAATATTGGGTTGTATATTTACATTGTAAAATACAAATCTGGTACTAAAATACTGATTTTCTTTGAATTGTTTTTTGCATATTTCTCATGTTTTGAAAACCCAAAAATAGATATCATAACCACTTTATGATCACCCATTAAGGTTTGTCCAAAATATAAAAAAAAAAAACTTTTTTCCAGTTTTCCCTAGGATTTAGATGTAGATTTTAATATTTGTGGGTGTAAAATTACATGATAAAGTACACCCCTCAGGGCATTAAAGATACAAAGTGTAAATAAATGTGATGCTAAAATTTAAACATTAGAACGGTTAGGATTTAACCCGATAAGGTAGAGACTCTCTCATGAAGAGAGATCCGCCTTGAGCCTTAGATAAGACTAATAAATGGAAACCCAACCTAAAAAACAATCAAATAACAATGCAGCCTACCTTAGGGAGGGTGCACTGGGTGATGTGTCTTCCCCTTGCACAACCAGTCCCTTACTCAGGCTTTCGCAGACCATAGGTTCCTAGTTACCATAATACTAGGTGGCAATTCCCAAAAATTAATCATAATTTTTCCAACACACAGCATTCCCTCATCAAGAGGCACAACAGAGAGCCTTTGCCGTCGCTAGACGATGTCGACCCCGCGACAGGATGGCGACTCCACTAGGGACCCCTTTGTTTGGTTGGACTAAGCTTTTCTTGTTTGATTGCTTGCCTTTTTGTTGGTCTTTAATTTTATCTTGTATTTTATTGTTTTAGCATGCATTTTAATTTTGTGAATAAACCCAATTATAGGTTAGGTGAGGAGTAGTGGTCTACCTCATGACTTTCTGTCAGGGTTTAGATTCGTGAAACATCCAACTATGAGCTGAGTGTTTACTCGGTGATGGCGGTCACACAATGCCCCAACCATCCCTTATAAAGCCCCATACTGCCTTCATGAAAGGTAGTCACTAGGCAGTTCATAGACCACTTGAGACCAATTAGAAAACATATCCTTTATATAATAACCTAGAACTTGTTTAAACTCTATAGGATTTTTTGAGCTAAGACCATGACTTCCATTACCTTTTCAGAATATGGGGAAAGATCTGAGATGATGCTATTAGTTGACGGGGATTGCCCAACAACCAAGGTTGAAGAATTACCACACATAACCAAAGTGCACTATTCCATAGACAACATAAGGAAGTTGGCCCCTATTTTGGGATATATTAATGAAAATCTGTTTGATAGGAAGTATGGAAGAATTACTCATCTGATAAGAATGTCTGTTCAGATTTCAGCAGTCAAAGCTTTGATGCATTTCTAGGACCCAAGCTACAGATGTTTCACCTTCGGGGATATTGATATGACTCCTACTCTTGAAGAGTATGCTCAAATCTTGAGTTTTTCGAATGACCCTTACAAAGTGTACTTCAGGTAAATAATTGAGAGTATAGCTGCAGCAGTTGCCAAACTTCTACATTTGGATCAAGTTGATCGATACAAGACATCCAATGGAGGGTTCAAGTGGAAAATGATTGCGAATAAATTGAAGACAGATAAAAAAGAAGGCATATTGGTTGAAGAAAGATATCAGATAATTGCTTTTTCCATCTTTGGGTTAGTTATGTTTCGTTCAAAAGCTGCTGGAATTATTAGCATTGAAGCTGTTAATGCCTTCCTTGAATTTGAAGAGACAAAGAATAACCCTACTTCAGCTATCTTAGCTGAAACCTTCCTATCTCTAAATCTTAGCTGAAACCTTCCTATATCTAAATTTGATGCGATGTTGTATTCCTCTCTTATTCATGTGGATAGTTAGCCATTTGGAAGCATCAAAAAAAGTTTTCAATAATTTCTGGTGGTTTAACATGAGGCCTTTTGAGCTGGTGCTAACTGAAGAGTGGAATAATTTGGATGAAAAGGCATGGGTAGAGAAATACCAAAAACTTCCCCAAAGTAATTTCAGATGGAAAGCTCCTTAGGTAAGTGGTTCATCTTACCTCATGAGTTGTGGCAACAAAGCGTGGGTCCTATTAATTGGCTTGACTAGTTATATCAACTACTCACCCTTATTGGTGGCTAGATAGTTTGGAGGAGTACAATACGTACCAAGAACTTGGGGATTAGCCGAATATACCAGTCCGTTTAAAAAAGCTAGTTCTTTGGATAAGTTAGACGCCATCAGAAATGACTGGAAGCAGCCTATTTTGGTCCACAAAGAGGAGCTTCAAAAAGAGTTCTTCGTTAGCCCCAATTATTCAATATGGAGGAGCGGCAATTCATTGAAAATACTTCAAGAGGCAACGGAGCTAGGGGTAACCCAAGATAAGTCATCCATAGGAAACTGGATAAGTTGAGGATTGAACTTAGCAAAAGCAAAAATCATTAGAAATTCCTGGAAAACCAACTTTTGAAAGAAGAAGAGATAAAGGCCCCATTATATCAACAATTGAAGGAAAGAGATGAGTAAATTGTTAAGTTAAAGATGAACCAGCACGAAGTAAATGAACAACTGAAGAAGGGGAAGGCCAAGTATGACGAGCTGGTAAATAAGCATGTAATGGTAGAGTAGGAATTGGTGACTTTAAAAAGGGCCTCGGAAGGTATGGCTTCTCTAGAGAAAGAAAGGGACCGATATAAATTAAAGTGGGAAGATGAAAAAAAGAAGAACCAATTGGCTGTTCTCACCATTAAAGAAGAAAGAAGCTTAAGAACTCGATATCAGATGCAGGCTAAAGATGAAAGAGAAGCAAGAAGGGTAGCTGAGTCAGACATGAAGGGATACCTGGACAAAATAAATGGTATGAGAAACTGATTTTCTGAAATACAAGCCGAGCTTGAGTCCCAAGAGGAAGAAGCAAAGAAGATGCAAGTACAGTTCGAGGAGTGGCAAGACTATATCAGCAGCCTTGATATACAAGTAAACACTAAGGCAGCCAAACTTGATATAGAGAAGGAGGAATTGCAAAGGGCCAAAAAACAGATTCAGCAATTGGAAAAGATGGTTCAGATCTTGGAGAAGAACAATGAATAATTAGCTGCTAGTAATGGAACACTGCTTCAAGATAACACCTTGTTCCATTACAAGATTGAACAAACTGACAGGCTAATTGACATGGTGGCTCGAAAGGCAAATGAGCTACGAATGAAGGCTTCTAGGATTGACAACAGCCATAAGAGATATGAGGAATATCTGAATGAAGTTTCGTAGCCAATAGAGGAGTAACCTTTGAATAAAGACACTTTGTATGAACCATACGTATAGGCCTAAGCCTACTTCTAAACTTTTGTAATGTGTATGGAATTCAATCAATCAAAGGACTTGGGCAAAACCTCTTTGAGTATATCAAATTTCATATTCTACCTATGTTTGATAATAGAAGTAATCTATTAGCTCTTCAATCCATATGTATGCATCTTTTTCATTTTGCATTCATATTCATACATTAGAACACACATGCACGCCAGGTCAAAATATGGGTCTCCAAAGAGTCTACAACACTCGACTACGAGCAAGGAATATGGAAGATGAAGAGTGTACATATTGTGAAGCTCGCTCCCAAGAAGGGTTGGATTCTTTAAAGGTTAGTGTGGCTAGCCACCCTAGTTTACTTGAGCAAGCATTAAGGAATACCTCTAGTGAAGGGCCTTCCACTAGACCTGCCACTACCTCATCAAATCAACTTGAAGAAATAACAGGAGAACAAGTACAGGAGCCTCGACATAATCCAGCATTGGTGCAGTCAACAACATCAGCACCAGCACTTGCAGTTGCAGATGTACTTTCTAGTTAGTCCCATAAAACCAAGCCATCTGATGACATTGATTAAGACAAGATGGCAGCACTAGAGGCTAGGATAAGGGCCATTGAGAGATTTATATGACCCTGTGAGAGCTGAAGAAATGTGTCTAGTCCCTAATGTGGTGGTACCAAAGAAATTTCAAGTTCCTGAATTTATCAAATATACTAGAATTTAATGCCCTGTTACTCATCTCAAATCCTATTGCAATAAAATGGTAGAAGTAGTGCATGATAAGAAGCTACTAATGCATTTTTTCCAAGACAGTTTGAGTGGAGTAGCGTTGAGCTGGTATATGAGATTAGACGCTTTCATCAAGCAATACAAATACAATATGGATATTGCTCCTAATAGAACAAGTCTATCTAATTTGGAGAAAGGATTATGGAGAAAGGAATATGCCCAGAGATAAAGAGATTTGGCAGCACAAGTGCATCCCCCTCTCCTAGAAAAAAAATGGTTGCTCTATTTGCTAACACGTTAAAAGCACCATATTACGAATACATTATGGGTAGTTTGGCTCAACAATTCACTGACGCTGTAATGGTAGCAGAACGAATTGAGCAAGGAGTAAAGAGTTAGAGAATCTCTGCACTCGTGGAAAAAAAGGGTTTTGAAGTAAAAAAGAGGGAGATTGATCATGTGGAAAGCAGCTATAAAAACAAGAAAGATCAATTCCAAAGATATAACACTCCATCCCGTTCATCCCAAATTGCCAACACCATTTTCAACTTTCCAATCCCAGCCAAGAAACCTAAACCCCAAAACCACCAAGTAAAAAACCAAGCTGAGAATTTGCCCAAAAAGAACTACCAAAGAACCCAAGAACAATTGCCTCCATTGTCATTACCCCTAAATGAAATGTACCAAAAGCTGCTAAGTATCGGACAAATAGCCCCCGTGCCTTTAACACCCCTATGGTCCTTACCCTAGCTGGTATAAGCCTGATCTCACTTGCGAATACCATGCTGGTGTAGCTAGACATAGCATCCATACCTGCAACGCCTTCAAAAGAAAGCTTCTGCAACTAATCAAAGTAGGATAGATAACATTTGAAGACGCCCCTAATGTGAATACAAACCCTCTACCTAATCATGCTTCAGGTAGTGGGTTTGTAAACATGTTAGAAATAGAACACTCACAAATCTTAAAGGTGTCAATGGATAGGATCTACCAAATGATGGTAGATGCAGGGTACAAAGAGGGTAGCTAGAAATGTTGTAAACATTATAATATAGAAGGCCATATGATTAGCCGGTATGAGGATTTTCACAAAAAAATGATGCAAATGATGAGTTGTGGATTGTTGCTAATCAAAAAAGCAGCAGGTGAAGAGGTGTTCATGATGGAAGCACCAAATAAAGAGGAATGTCGAGTATAATTCGTTATAGGGAAGCCGCCTAAATTGGTCTTATCCAACATTAGTGGCAAATAAAGGGAATTACAATGCCTTACATGTGTTCCTTTAAAAGCACTCAGCAGCCGCCTGTTTTCAAGCAGAAATTGGAGGATTAACCTGTAGTGGCAGATGTTTCACTTCATAGGAACTGGAAAAACAAAGAAAAGCTAAGGGTAAAGAGGGGGTTGATGTGACCGAGAAAATAAACAAACCTATCACGAAAGAAGAAACTAATGAATTCTTAAAGTTGATGAAACACAGTGAATATAGCGTTGTTGAACAGCTTAAGAAAACTTAGTAAGAATATCACTATTGTCTTTAATTATAAGCTCTGACCCTAATAGGAAGGCTCTACAAAAGGTATTGAATGAGGCATACATTCCTTAGGACATCAATCAAGAAGCCATGGAACATTTGGTGGGAAGAATCCAAGCCTTGAGTTACGTATACTTCACTGAAGATGAATTAGGTCCTAATGGTACCGGGCATAACAAGCCACTATACATTACAGTGTGATGTAAGGATATTCTAATCGGAAAAGTACTTGTCAACAATGGTTTTGCACTTAATGTCCTACCAAGGCATATGTTGAAAGAAGTGCCTATCGATGAGTCACATATGAAGCCTAGCACATTGATGGCGAAAGCATATGATGGTTCGCCAAGATAAATAATTGGGACCTTAGAAGTGGAGCTATATGTAGGACCGTAGATGTTCCTGATAACATTATAAGTAATGGACATTCACCCATCTTACAGCATACTATTGGGGAGGCCATGGATTCATGCAACTGGAGTAGTGGCTTCTTCACTACACCAGTGTTTAAAATATATTATGAATGGAATGCTAATAACTGTCAAAGTTGAAGAGACAGTTTCCATGATAAAAAAAATATAGCCATACCCTTCATTAAAGTGAAAGATTATAGAGATGGAGATATTCATGCATTTGAAATTGTGAATACGGAATGGGTTCTTGAAGGAGCTGTGCTAGATGCTTTTTGAAGAATGGGGCTCCTTTCCAGTATAATCCTAAGAGTGGACCAATCAAGCTAAAGAGTGTGGATCAAAGTTTTGGGCTTGGATATAAGCCTAAGAAAGATGACCACAAACGGTTGCCTAAATTAGAATGGAGGCAAGAATGGCAATGATTGAAGGAAGAGAGCCAGAAGAGGAGGAACTTGTCATCCCACTGCTCCAAGTATCTTTCTCAAGAGCTACATAAGTGATTAGATCTGGCATAGTAGATCTCCATATTAGTACCCTAGAGAGCCAAGAAGGAAAACAGATAGAGGAAGCGGATCTGGAAGTGAAGGATGAAGTTCTACCACAACTTTCCATTCACACCATTGATGAACCCCCTACAAGATTTTTTGTGCGAAGATTGGTTGAAGGAGAGGTGTACTAGAATTGGAAGATGGAGATTGCTCCTATTGTGTTTAAAAAGTAATTACTCTTGTTTGATCATGTTTGGATTTATTTTGACTTATGCTGATCTTACTTAGCTCATGATACCACAAGATTTTCTATGTTAACTGAGCACTTTTGTTTTAATGAGATCATGCATTTTCGTGTGTCCAATGTGTCTTCACCCTCTTATCCTTTCACGAATCACACTTACACGAGCACACCTGATGCGGATCAGCCTAACACCAAGCGTAATCATGCCAACAACCCATTGGAGGTGCCAATTGGGCCAATCACAAGAGCTAGGGCTAAGAAGCTTAAAGAAGCATTGAATGGACTTGTTCAGAACATATGGAACAAAATGGGCCTAGAGTGGCTTGGGACATTTAAGGAGCATGAAGGACAGCCTTTAATTCATTTAGTTCAGGTCCAAGAAGAGCCCAATTCATGTGGAACAAGGGGTTGATGTGTCCGGCCCAATACCAGCCTTGTTAAGCTTGTCTTTTTCTAATACTACAAGGATAAAGAGTCAGCAATTTATTCTCTTAACTAAGTAAGGAAGTTGGCCAAATCTTATTCTAATGAGAGGAGGACTATTTAATGCTTTTCCTCACTTAGGAAGGAAAGTAATTAAATCAGCAATAAAGGAGGAAATTTGTTTTCTTATTTGTCTAAGTTAAACAAGGAATTCCAAGCTAATCAAGGACATCAAAGGGGCAGCAACACAAACTTTCCAAATCAGATTTTTCCAATTTTGTTTAGGACTTCTTGAGGGTGACAAATCTGATTCTAGCTTATTTAGGATGGTATTTTCGGATTTTTAGTATTTTCTTCTTAGTTTTTGGAGTTATTATTACTTATTTGGATCAATTGTAAGCGGGCTTCATATAAGTCCACCTAAAGGAGGTCCATTAGGGTTTCTTTAAGTTCAAATTCAGTATAAATAAAGGCATAACCCAAACATGTAAAGGTTACGCAATTTTCAGATTAATAAAACTTCTTTGCTGCACTTATTGTGTGTTGGTGGGATAATCTCCCTTCCTTGGTTCTCTAAAGAACTGAAAACGACTTATCGAAGAACAACTATCTTCGTGGCGTCATCCTTATACTTCTCGTTTGCGAATCAATATTCGTTGGGTGGGGGTTTCCGTTTCCAATAGTGTTGGTGCCTAGGTACAAGTTATCTTTGTGTCACACTCCTATCAAACCTGATTTACTTGGCTTTCCAGGAATTGGCGTCTTTGCATGTGGGTTGCGTGACCATGGGATCACGAGGTTCGCATCATTTGGTATCAGAGCTTGGCTCCATTAATCAGGTTATATCCTCCTGAAATTTTCGTTTCTTGTTAATTCCGCAAAAATTCCTTAGTATCCAATTTCTTCTTCTCCTTGAATTTGCGGCATATAAAAAGAAACAAAAATTGTTATTTCATTCTGTTATTGTTAAAAATATATCAGTAACATAAAAAAAAAGAGATAAAAGAGAAAGAAAAAGAAAAATTGTTCAAAAAGACGTTTATTAGATTCTGCCGCAGAAAACTAAACAAGGGACAATTGGATCAAATCAACTCGGAATTAGCTCAAATTTGATATTATAATTACTGGGCTCCTAATCGCATTGAATATCAAATTTGGGGTCAATTGGATATCATTTTCTTTAGGTTTCAAATTCGGGTCTATTCAGGTCTGATTCATAACGTTTTTACGTCAGTATATCAAACGTTGTCATAAATTTCTCAAACCTTATATTCTGTCTATTTGGGTTGATATCGCACTATATCTCAAATTTTAACTCAATTGGACATTATTTACTTTAGGTTCCAGATTCGGACTTAACTTGTCGTAAACGAGTCTGTCTTGCGTCACCGTTTCAAAATTCGCTTGCTTTTTGTTGATTTCGTTTCTTGCAGTTTATTTTTATCATATCCAACATATTTGGGTGTTGTTTAATGATTTTGCATATTTTTTGTTTCTGTTTTTATTCGCGTCTTCAGTTTCGTTCATATTTCGGATAGACTCGCTTGCTACTCACGAGACTATCATCGCAGTTTTGTTTTGCTTGTTTTCTAGTTTTTTTCATTGCTTCTTGAGTCATATATATATATTTGGATAGCGCTACCAAGTTGGTTCTATTTGGTGTTGGTTTCATTTCGCAAGAACCGCAACAAGGTGAGATGAGAGGTGTGAGCGTGTGAGGATATTAAGAGTGTTTGAGCGAAACACGAGTGACGTGAGGATAAATTTTCTTTTACCACTAACAACTTTTTGCAGGTACTATCATGTCAGATCAAAACAATACATCGCCCCATCCCGAGGTAGAACTTACATTTCAAATGCAAGCCATGACACAAATGATGGAGAGGATGAATTTTGTGATGGGAAATGTGTGTGACAGACTTGATAGGGTGGAGAAACGTGGTAACGAGGCTGGTACGAGCACCCAAAATGTGAAGCTTGGGGTGGAACCGAAAGCAAACAATAGCAGTAGGGCCAACAGGCCAAGGTGGGCTGATTGTGAGGATTTTGAGGAGGCCGTTGGTGATATCGATGATGGTGTTTTTGATGATGAGGCCATAGACTACCGGGAAGGTTTTTGGCAGCCTAGAAACCGAAGGGACTATGGGAATAGAACTAGGGGCCAATTCGGCCAAAGGGAAAATTTTCGTAGTGTTGGGGGACATGCTGATTTAGATGGTGATTTGGATGCTATCAAACTGAAAATACCTTCTTTTCAAGGTAAAAACGATCCCGGGGCATATTTGGAGTGGGAAAAGAAGGTGGATTGGATTTTTTATTGCCATAACTATTCGGAGGCGAAGAAAGTGAAAATGGTAGTCATCGAATTCATGGATTATGCACTGATTTGGTGGGATCAGAACGTTACTAGTAGAAGACGGAGTGGAGAGAGGCCGGTAGCGTCTTGGGAGGAGATGAAAGTGTTGATGAGAAGGCGATTTGTGCCTAACCACTATTATAGAGATTTGTATCTGAAATTGCAGGGTTTGAATCAGGGTTCTAGGTCCGTGGATGAGTATTTCAAGGAAATGGAGATTGCCATGATTCGGGCCAACGTGATTGAGGATCGGGAAGCTACTATGGCTAGGTTTCTAAATGGACTGAATAGGGACATTGCAAATGTTGTAGAATTACAACACTATGTGGAATTGGAAGACATAGTCCATATGGCAACGAAAGTAGAGAGGCAAATAAAGAGAAGAGGCAGTGCACGTTTTCAGACCAATTCGGTTTCATCTTCCTCAACATGGAGGCTGAATTTGAAAAGAGACGGGGCTGTCCAACCAAAGCCTTATGCAAAGGCTGAACCACCTAAGGCCAAAAAGGATACTTATACGGATGAGAAAGGTAAATCTGAATCTCAACCTACTCGTGATAGAGATATTAAATACTTTTAATGTTTAGGGAAGGGGCACATTGCATCTCAGTGTCCAAACCGAAGAGTTATGCTTATAAGAGATAATGGGGAAGTTGAATCTGAAAGTGAGAAATCTAAAAGTGAAGAGATGCCACCTTTGGTGGATTGTAGCGATGAGAAGATTGCATACCCTGTTGATGGGGAGGCTTTGGTTATAAGACGTGTGCTGAACATGCAAATCAAAGAAGATGATGTAGATCAGCAACGAGAAAATATATTTCACACTCGATGTCACATCCAAAACAAGGTATGTAGCATGATAATTGATGGAGGTAGTTGTGCTAATGTTGCTAGTGATACACTTGTGAAGAAATTGAATCTGAGTTGTATTAAGCATCCTAGGCCTTATAGATTGCAATGGTTGAATGAATGTGGTGAAGTAAGGGTTACTAAGCAGGTTTTGATTGCGTTTGCTATTGGGAAGTATTCTGATGAGATTTTATGTGATGTCGTCCCAATGCATGCTAGTCACTTGCTTTTGGGGCGTCCATCGCAGTTTGATCGGAAAGCGATTCATGACGGGTTTAGAAATAGGTTCACTATTGTAAAGGATGGTAAAACCATCACTCTTGTACCTCTTTCTCCGAAACAAGTGTATGATGATCAAATCAAATTAAAAAAGGAATGTGAGGATGGGAAGAGTGAAAATTCACGTGAGGACAATGGTGAGAGAAAACCATCAGATTCGGCTAAACCTAAATCATTAATTAAACCGGTTGAGAGTGGAGGTAAAAACCGAGGAGTGAAGAAAGTAAGCTTGTGTGATGATAATAGTGTGGAAAAATTAAAGAAACAACCTAATTTTTATGCAAAAGGATCTCAAATCAGATCTGCATTTTTTACTAATAAGCCAATGATCTTACTTGTGTATAAGGAGGCTTATTTTAACACTAACGACCTTGATTCTGTTATTCCTAGTGTGGGGGTTTCTTTGATGCAGGAGTTTGATGATGTATTCC
The DNA here is from genome assembly GCF_000495115.2 of Populus euphratica. Classification (NCBI taxonomy): domain Eukaryota; kingdom Viridiplantae; phylum Streptophyta; class Magnoliopsida; order Malpighiales; family Salicaceae; genus Populus; species Populus euphratica. The sequence goes on from NW_011500026.1 coordinate 27,374, forward strand.
CTGAAGACATCCCTAATGGATTACCACCATTAAGGGGGATTGAACATCAAATTGATCTTGTGCCCGGAGCTTCAATTCCTAACCGTCCAGCCTATAGAAGCAACCCCGAGGAGACGAAGGAGCTTCAAAGGCAAGTAGATGAGTTGATGATGAAGGGGTACATTCGTGAGAGTATGAGTCCTTGTGCTGTGCCAGTGCTACTAGTGCCTAAAAAGGATGGAACATGGAGGATGTGTGTCGATTGTTGTGCTGTCAATAACATAACGGTAAAGTATCGACATCCTATTCCTAGGCTTGATGACATGTTAGATGAGTTACATGGATCATGTATTTTCTCTAAGATTGACTTAAAAAGTGGGTACCATCAAATTAGGATGAAAGAGGGTGATGAGTGGAAAACTGCATTTAAGACTAAGCATGGTTTATATGAATGGTTAGTCATGCCATTTGGACTTACAAATGCGCCTAGCACGTTTATGCGTTTAATGAATCATGTCTTACGTGCATTTATAGGTAAGTTTGTTGTTGTGTATTTTGATGACATTTTGATCTATAGCAAGAACTTAAATGAGCATCTTGATCATTTGCGTAATGTACTTAGTGTGTTGCGTAGTGAGCAATTATATGTTAATCTTAAGAAGTGTACCTTTTGCATGGAAAAAATTGTGTTTCTTGGCTATGTCGTTACTGCACAGGGTATCGAGATGGACGAGGAGAAAGTTAAAGCCATCCGAGATTGGCCTACACCGAAATCAGTAAGTGAGGTAAGGAGTTTTCATGGACTTGCTAGTTTTTATAGAAGGTTTGTGAAGGATTTTAGTACTATTGCTGCACCTTTAACTGAAATTGTGAAAAAGTCTGTTGGATTCAAATGGAATGATGCACAAGATGAGGCTTTTAAATTGTTAAAGGATAAGCTTTGTTCAGCGCCTGTTTTAGCTTTGCCAGACTTTACAAGAGCTTTTGAAGTAGAATATGATACGTCAGGTATCGGTATAGGAGCTGTGTTAATGCATGATAGGAGGCCCATTGCATATTTTAGCGAAAAACTTAATGGGACAGCCTTGAATTACCCTACATATGACAAGAAGCTCTATGCCTTGGTAAGAAGTTTAGAGACATGGCAACATTACCTGTGGCCCAAGGAGTTTGTAATACATTCTGATCATGAATCATTGAAGCACTTGAAAGGGCAAGGTAAATTGAGTAGGAGACATGCCAAATGGGTTGAATTTATTGAAACATTTCCATATGTGATCAAGTATAAGCGAGGGAAAGAAAACATTGTGGCTGATGCACTTTCACGCAGGTATGTTCTTTTATCTACTCTGGATGCTAGATTTCTAGGATTTGAACACATAAAAGAATTGTACAAGGATGACAGTGATTTTGCTAATGTTTACAATGCTTGCGAAACTTCAGCTTTTGGAAAGTTTTATAGACTTGATGGATATTTGTTTAAAGAAAGTCTTTTGTGTGTTCCATTAAGTTCTATGCGTGAATTGCTTGTACATGAAGCACATGGAGGTGGGTTGATGGGGCATTTTGGTGTTGTTAAGACTTTGGATGTTTTGCATGAGCATTTTTATTGGCCTAAAATAAAAAAAGATGTGCAACGCATATGTGATAAATGCATAACTTGTAGGAAAGCAAAGTCTAGGACTCAACCGCATGACTTGTATACCCCTTTGCCTGTACCAAAAGAACCTTGGGTAGACATTTCGATGGACTTTGTCTTGGGTTTACCTAGGTCAAAATGGGGTAGGGATTCCATCTTTGTAGTTGTTGATAGGTTTTCAAAGATGGCACATTTCATTCCATGTCATAAAACTGACGATGCAACTAACATTGCTGATTTGTTATTTAGGGAGATAGTACGACTTCACGGGGTCCCTAAGAGCATTGTTTCTGATAGAGATGTTAAGTTCCTTAGCTATTTTTAGAAGGTGTTATGGGAAAAAATGGGTACTAAACTGTTGTTTTCAACTACTTGTCACCCTCAAACAGATGGACAAACTGAAGTAGTTAATAGGACCTTAACACAACTTTTGCGTGTTGTCATTCAAAAGAACTTAAAGAATTGGGAAGGTTGTTTGCCATTTATAGAGTTTGCATATAATCATAGTGTGCACTCTACTACTGAATTTTCACCATTTGAAATTGTGTATGAATTTAACCCTTTAACTCCAATGGATTTGATTCCTTTGCCTATTGATGAAAGGGTTAGTTTGGATGGTAATCGTAAAGCACAGGTGGTGAAAACTCTTCATGAGAGTGTGCGGCAACAGATTGAAAAGAGGAATCGCGTGTATGCGACCAAAGCCAATAAGGGGCGCAAACATGTTGTCTTTCAGCCTGGCGATTGGGTTTGGGTGCATATGCGCAAGGAGAGATTTCCGGCCCAGAGGAAGTCAAAGCTACAACCACGAGGAGATGGGCCATTTCAGATCCTTGAGAGGATGAATGACAACGCTTGTAAAGTTGATTTGCTAGGTGAGTATAGTGTTAGTGCTACCTTTAATGTTTCTGATCTTACTCTGTTTGATGTAGGTGATGATTCGAGGTCGAATCCTTTTGAAGAGAGAGGGGATGATGCGAATCAGCCTAACACCAAGCATAATCATGACTTTATCTATTTAGTTATATTGGTAAATTTAATATCGACGGACTTACCAACAAACCAAAAATTACTCATGAGAATTTTTTTAATTAACTATTTTTATTTATGAGTCTACTAATAAAATACTTACTGATATATTATAAAGATAAATATCAACAAAAATTTTCATCCATCGAACTAAACGATTAAGCTAGCTGCCAAAGAGACAAGCATCAAGGTCAAGATGTGAAGACCCGCAACCCAACACTCACAAGCTGTCTAGACCCTTGCATTTCATCGATCGTTCGCATCTGGCAAAATGCAAGACATAAAGTGCAGATAGCAAGAAACTTTCAGTGATCTTGGAAGAAATTTCATCGGTAAATTTTTTTTGTAGTGAGAAAGGGTGGATAAAGTTTGAGACAAAAATGTATTTAATACTCTTTAAATAGAATTATATCATGCCATCGGTCTTTCAATAAATTATTTGATTAGATCTAATTCTTTAATTCAAATAAGTATTAATCATTTATCATGTGACACATGTACATTTAGCTGCACTTCTAAAAAGTTTACACATCAAATCATATCATAACACATGTTATCTGATGATTAACTAATACTAATTTTAATTAATGAGTGGATTAGTAATTAATTACATGGGATTTATTTCTTAAGATACTATGATATTTGATCAATAGATTAAAAGAATCATGGTAGATTGCTAGCAGGTCCTTTTAAAATTATTGTGTAATTAATTTGTAATTTTTGCTTAAGTCAAATCTTAAATAATTTTTATAATTGTACAAGTTATGTTTATATATTTTTTAAATTTAAAGCTAGAGTTTTATTTGTTTAAAGTTTTTTCTATTTAAATTTTTTAATTATATTAAAAAATAATATAAATTATATTAAATTAACTGATTGCAAGATAACTCTGTACTAAATTAAGAAAATGATACATCACACCAACTCCCTAAAGAAAAGGCCGCGCGAGTTTGGTCGTTTATTAGAGTAGTCGAAAAATAAATGAAAAGATTAATGTTTCATCTCCATGGACCCACTAATCATATTGAAAAATTAAAAGAATCATTAAAGCTATCTTATTTCAGACAACTGATCAGACACGTATGTCAGCTGATTTCATAATCTGACGTCATGGATGATTTCATAATCTGACGTTTTATGCATGATTTCACCTTCCATGATTTTAGACAATTTGGAAAAATCCTTCACAAAGAAAGGGTATTCACAAATTACATGGTTGTTTGGAAGGATTCTAGGCAGCCATACATGTCGAAGGCTACATGGATAGATTACATTCAACACGTGATATAATAGTTGATATGGAGAATTAGCACCAGTGTGTTCGTTGTTCTGTTGCCACGCACACCGACGACTCTGTTTCATTTATTTTGCATGCGAATCGAAAGGTAATATATTTTTTTAATACTTTTATTTTTGTAAATATATTTAAATGATAACATTTTTATCTTGCAGGCAATGGTTTTTGGACATAAGTCAAGTCCAATGGAACTTTTTATTCACATGCAAAGTGATGACCGCAAAAAAAAAAATACAATAGTTTATTAATTCTCAAGCTCAACACTTAGTGGTATGTTGGTTTTCAACCATTTTTTCATTAAGTTATAATTTCCTTCAATTTGATGAATCTATTTTTTTCTTTTTAAGATACATTAACAACCGCTTAAAGGAGAGATACGGGGACGATCCTTTGACTAATTTGGATCTCGATCTAGATTTGTGATTGGACAAAAGATCGTCTAGTGAGCCTGATAGAAATTGGATGTATGGACTATTTAACATTACAACAAAGAACTTGTGGACGATCCATAGTATTTCGACCACTAGATGCTCACAATTGATTCCAAGCACTCACTCCCGAGTTTGAGGTGATGTTATAACAAACCCAAAATTACTCATGATAGTTTTTTTAATTAACTATTTTTATTTATGATTCTACTAATAAAATACTTACTGATATATTATAAATATAAATATCAACAAAAATTTTCATCCATCAAACTAAACGATTAAGCTAGCTGCCAAAGAGGCAAGCATCAAGGTCAAGATGTGAAGACCCGCAACCCAACTCTCACAAGCTGTCTAGACCCTTGCATTTCATCGATCGTTCGCATCTGGCAAAATTCAAGACATAAAGTGTAGATAGCAAGAAACTTTCAGTGATCTTGGAAGAAATTTCATCGGTAAATTCTTTTTGTAGTGAGAAAGGGTGGATAAAGTTTGAGACAAAAATGTATTTAATACTCTTTAAATAGAATTATATCATGCCATCGGTCTTTCAATAAATTATTTGATTAGATCTAATTCTTTAATTCAAATTAGTATTAATCATTTATCATGTGACACATGTACATTTAGCTGCACTTCTGAAAAGTTTACACATCAAATCATATCATGACACATGTTGTCTGATGATTAACTAATACTAATTTTAATTAATGAGTGGACTGGTAATTAATCACATGGCATTTATTTCTTAAGATACTATGATATTTGATCAATAGATTAATAGAATCATGGTCAATTGCTAGTAGGATTTTGGACCTTTTAAAATTATTGTGTAATTAATTTGTAATTTTTGCTTAAGTCAAATCCTAAATAATTTTTGTAATTGTACAAGTTATATATTTTTTAAATCTGAAGCCAGAGTTTTATTTGTTTAAAGTTTTTTTACTTCAATTTTTTGGTTATATTAACAAATAATATAAATTATATTAAATTGACTGATTCCAAAGCAACTCTGTACGAAATTAAGAAAATGATACATCACACCAGCTCCCTAAAGAAAAGGCCGTGCGAGTTTAGTCGTTTATTAGAGTAGTCGAAAAATAAATGAAAAGATTAATGTTTCATCTCCATGGACCCACTAATCATATTGAAAAATTAAAAGAATCATTAAAGCTTATCTTATTTCAGACAAGTGATCAGACACGTATGTCAGCTGATTTCATAATCTGACCGTCATGGATGATTTCATAATCTGACGTTTTATGCATGATTTCACCTTCCATGATTTCAGACAATTTGGAAAATCCTTCACGAAGAAAGGGTTTTTGCATCGGCAAAGCTGCGCGCTTCATGGGAGTATCTGATTTGCTTGAGGACTAAAAACACCACATTAATTAATACAGTAAAAACAATAATATTTTAAAACTAATTGAGAGTTTGGATTGGATCGTGATAATCTGAATTAATTTTAAAATAATATTTAAAAAATAATTTAAATAATATTATTTTTAAAAAATAAAATAAAAATATTTATTTAATTTTATTCATGTTTCACTAGTCAATTAATCTATCGGCCAGTTAAATTTACAAAGGTTAATATTTAAAATAGTTTCTAAATAATTCTAATGGCTCGGTAACAATCTTTTTTGGACTTTTAAATTTTTTTAACACATCTCATTAAATAAAAGTTTTTTATCCTTAAATATTAAATATACTCACCATTACATTGTATTAAACTTATTTAATTTAATTAAATAAAAAAAATAAAATTGATAGAAATCAAAACTCATGAGCATCTCATTTGTTGACGGCCATAAAGGCCTTTGAAAGATATTAGCTTTCAAGAATTAAGAAAATGATTAGTGGGTCCTTCCAAGCATCTGCCATGATTCTTATGGATGTTAGCTTTCAAGAATTAAGACACATGGTGTCTTCCAGAAGTCTGATGGATGTTAACGATCCAGCATTAATTAATACTATCTTGTTCCATAAAGAGTGGCTTTCCCAACTTGAAATACTGAAAGAAAGAAAGCGAAATAAAAACTCGGGCCCTACATGTCGGTAACACATTCGAGTTGCGAATCCTTAAAAAAAAAAAAAGAGGATGTTAGATGTTTTTTATAAATAATTTTTAAAGATTATTACGAAATAGTGCAATAATAATTACAGATAAATCTAGAAGAAAAACAAATAATAAAACTAACATTTTATAAGAAATGATACAATAAAAGTGATGTTGTGCTTCTATTAAAGATAATTAACTTTTTATTTGAATTTTTTATGTTAATATATATTTTAGAATTTTTAATTTTTTTAATTATTAGATGATAATTTTTAATTTTTCTTGATATGAGCCCATGTACATTTTAGAATATCTAATTCTTTTAATTATTATTAAGCAACGACTCTTAATTTTCTTTGATGTATAATTTTTTTTTTAATTTCAGGAAGTTCTAGTTGATGTCATGGTATCATACTACTTAAAAAAATTAAGAAAAAAAACACCAAAATAACCCACAAATACAGAATTACAAGCCAAAATACTCATAATAGCATGCCCTTTTCTTATAAAAGAAAAAATGGAAATTAATACCCGACATACCACCATGTGGTGGTAAGTCTACACAAAACATGAAGTACATGAACCAGTGATCAATGGTGCAAACAACTACAAAGGAAGCAAGGTACCAAGCAACTAGTCTAATTAACTTAATACCAAAATTACAACAACAAGACTTAACATCAAGGAAGAAAGGGGCAACATTTCTTATAACACACCTTAAGTTTTTCCATTTTTAGCTTGCAAAATCTTCAACTGGAATCCAGATGCCCATCGTCAGGTTTCTTTCAGCCGTGATACGATAACTCCTGACAACATTTCCCTCCACTTGCACAATCAACTTAACTCTATCTCCTTGCTTCAACCTTTTCTCACGAGCATAGCTCCCCCATTGGCCTGACATCCAAGGCTTCTTATATTTTCCCTCGTTGCGAATGGAGACCTTGAATTCCCATGGCCGGTCTACCATGTCCATTGCAACAAATTCGAAATGATTTTGACCATTAGGGATGGGGAAATTGCTAAGGCTTTCCATCGGAAGTTCCAGTCGATTATTTGTTGCATCACTCTTGGACACTGATTTTTCCATTGCCACCTCCTCCATTTCTAGTAAATTAAAAGGGCTGAGAAAAATTTGTAAAAGAAAATTAGAAATCTATTTGCCAAATGGTATGGAATCTTTTGTAGGGGTTTTGGAATGAAAACAGATCAGAGGTAATGATCTTTATTTATACCGATCAATGGGCCAATGTTAGAAGGTCCAAGTCCCTATCCGGCCGCATTCACTTGCGTTTTTTGGTCGCTTGTCGAGCTTGAGCTATGGATATCGTTCGAAAATCCCCAAATAATCCGAAGGGAACAAAAAGATAGAAGAAAAAAAATCAAAGTTTGGAAATGACATTGAAGACGTGATGGATTCTCTTTTAATTGTTTTATTGCGCTAGGACTGCATTGACAATGATTGATCTAATGTTGAAATGGCTACTTAATATCGGTCACATCACATGTCTAGGATAGGGTTTTAACCAGACGACCAATCGAGCTCCCACATACATCTAGGTATCTTAAATACTTTTTTCTAATGTGGAAGCCAGTGCTATATATTGAGTTATATTTTAATTAAAATAGAATATGGTGATAGGATTTATAACTAGTTGACTTAAAAAACATTATTACTAAGACAAATTACAATTCAAGTAAAAAACTTAAGATTAAATGAGGTTAAAAAATAGTTTTATTCTATTCAATGTACCTCATATATAAGATAAGAAAATATTTAAGATTGTAACAAAGAAATAAAATATCTTTGCTATTGTTTTCTTATTCCTCCTTTTCAATTGAGATATACAATATATTTTAAAAAAATATTTCAACTTAATAGCTTAAATGGTTAAGTAAGGTCTCAAGATATAGCTCTATATTACTTTGTGCTTAATTTTTATCAAATAAAAGAGATAGTGAGATTCTAACTCGTGACCACTTGGTCATCAAGGTTCTTATACTATGTCGAAAAATCATCTCAACCAAATAACTTGAGCTGTTAGGTGAGGTTTTAAGATATTATTTATATTATTTTTTAACATCATTTTTTCAGCACTTTCATTGTCAAATTATTTGTTTATTTAATATAATATAAAATTGCACCAACATAATCATTACTAGAAAATTAGTAAATTCAAATGAAAATACCAACAGACACTACCATAATTAACAGTTTTACCGATAGAATTTTCCGTCGGTATTTGTACTATCATTCCGCTGGTAATTAATTTACCAATGAAATTACCGACGGAAATGCTCCGTTGGTGAATCTTTCATCGGTAATTTTTTATCCATCGATAAATCTGTTGGTAATAAAAAAATATTATTACCGATGGATTTACTGACAGAAAAGGTGTGCAAAAAAACCCTGCTTCATTTCGTTTGTATTTCCCTTAGAAAAATACCATATGTAATTCTGTCGGTAATTATTTAAAAATATTTTAAAAAATTATAAAATAATTAAATTAATATAAATAAACACTATATAAGATATACTCAAACTGCTTGGAAAGAAAGAGAAGAAAATTGACTGAAACAAATTTGCAAAAAATAAATAACATGAAAAAATAAATTCAACTAAAAAAATTCATATGAAAAAAATAAAGTTGCGATTGCTGAAAATTTAAAAATCCTATAAATAAATCAACTAAAAATTGATCTTATATAAAAAAAATCTCACAACAACATTCATACAATTATTAAGAACAAAAACAATTATAAATAAAATAAAAAACAAATATATGAAAAAAACATGAAAAAAAAGAAGAAAAAAAATCTTACCTTAATGTTGTTGCAAGTGAAGTTATGAAGAGAAAAAAAAAATTCATAAAGCATATTAATTAAAAAAAACTAAGAAGAAAAAAAAAAGGAGAAGAAGACATACCCTAGCATGGAGGAGAAGAGAAGGAGTTGAGAAGAGAAGAGAAATAAATAGATATTGATGTTTTTTACATATAACAAAGAAGAAGAAAAAAAAAGAAGGTTTTTTACATATAGGAAAGAAGGAGAAGGAGAAGCAGAAGAAGAAGAAGAAGAAGAAGAAATGAGCCCTGTCTGTTGAGAAAATGGTGTTTTACATACAGATAATTAAATATTAATATTTTTATTATTTTGTTGGTGAGTTCGTCTGTAATATTTAATTAAAATTTTTAATTTAATCAAAAATTTTCTAAAACTACCAAATATCATCGACAACTTTTCAATCCGTCGGTGATTTCGTCTATAATATTTAATTAAAAATTTTAATTGAATTGAAATTTTTTAGAAAACCGTCAAATAACACCGATGACTTTTCAATCCGTCAGTGATGTTATTTATAAAGAACAACAATTAACAGTGCAATTGGGAAGTGAACAGTTCTAGAGCTCTCTGGAAAATGCTAATGGAATATTCCGTCGGTGATTCCCTTTGTAATTGACATGATGAACAGTGTTCACAGCTTACCAACGATTTTAATGGTGGAATTTACTGACGGAAATTAGTCTATTAGCAATTCTGTTGGTAAAAATAACACGTCATTGTTTTTTTGCTTTGTTTTAATTTTTTTCCCCACTGTAATTCCCTCGGTATATACTGAGGGAATTTCTTCGTCAAGAAAATCTATAAAAAATTTACCAACAAAAATATTCCCTTGGTATTTCTGTTTGTATTTATCAATTTTTTGGTAGTAAGTATTTATATATAAACTATTCAGAAGTGGAGTTAAACATATATTAGAGACGTATTTCTTTAGCTAATAACTCACTAACAACAGAGTCAACAAAAGATGGTGAAGAACGTTGTAGAATTGAACCTCTAAGTCCTTCAAAATCACTGCGAAGTGCTGTTAAAAAACTTTGCTAATCGTTGTTGTTCTCTACAATCAATATAGACACTACATGCCTTTAATTTTGTTAATTATGTAAGAGTCAATTGATCTCAAAGATTTGTCATTGTAAAAAAAAACTCCTGAATATTCATATTCGTCTAGTGAAGAGCTCATATGTCATTCTCTAACGCAAAATTTAATTGCATGAATACCTTTTGCAGATGATCTCAAATCTGATTTACTATCTTCTACTTCGCCAATTGTGAATTTAAGCAATAATCTTTGCATTATTTGTTTCTCATGCATCTATTAAAGCAGTATCCCTTTTTTCAGTATTCTTAGGTACCACATAGGTTCTACTGACATATTACTGAACCCCAGCAGGAGCACGCTGCCCCTTGCAAATCCTCAGCTAACTCACCACATAGTTGGATCTGCAAAAATTGTGTTTGAGAATAAGCCTTATTCCATGAAACTAACTCTTATATCATGTTAAAACAATCCAAATTAACAAGAAACAAATATGAACATAAAAGAGAAAAAGGCTAAGGTTTTCATTAATTACAATATTCTAAAGTGTTCAATTAACCTAAATACAAAGAAATTATATATAGGCTAAACTGAAAATATTATTTTATCATTAATAAATAAAATAAGATATATATATATATATTTCTTAACAGCTTCGTGGCCTACATTAGATAGCACGACCACAATCAACATTATTCTTTTAGTTTCCATAAGTACAAGGCATGGGCAATTTTAAAACATTGAGATTTTTTTATTCTTTAAAACTATCCATATTAATTTATTTATATTCAAAATAATTACGCTGATGAATTCTTGTTTTTTATAATTTTTTTATAATTTCATATTTAAAATTATTATTTTTTAATGTACATAACTCGAACCATAAATTTAATAATATCATAACCCAATTTTTGAAAAAATAATAAAAATTAAATATAGTTGACAATGGAGTTAAGACAACATAAAATTTGAAGTTTGAGGATGTAATTATATAAATTTGAGAGTTAATGGATCAATTTTGAAAGAATTAAAAGTTAAAGATTTAATTAAGGGCTAAATGGAACAATCTAGAAATTAAGGACTGTTTTGTAAACAATGTTATAATTCAGGGATTTAATTGAAATTAATTCAAAAGGGCAAAATTAAAAGAATTAATTAAGGACCAAATTGAATAATCCAGGAATTAAAGACTGTTTTGTAAATAATGTACCAATTTAGGGATTTAATTGAAATTAATCAAAAAGGGGCAAAATTAAAAGAAATTTTTAATTGCTTAGGAGTCCAATTACTGAATTTTCAAAGTTCAGGGGTCAAAGTGAAAATCCAATTGCTGAATTTTCAAAGTTCAGGGGTCAAAGTGAAAATGTGTCTTTTGGCCGAAACGTCACCATTGCTGGTGGGAAAGTCATGTGATCTTCTTCATCCCGATTCAACCGGAGACCTGAAAATCTGCAACAGATCCAATCGTGGACCACGCCCCTTGCCCACGATCTCATTCGTGGAAGATACAATCCTGCAAAGGCAGAACTGATAAGGGGCAAGCTGTGGGTCTCTATAAAAGGGAGCAGAAAACCTAGCACCAGGGGGAGGAGGAACCCAGAAAAACAGAGTAATCAACCCAGAAAAACAGAGCAAACAAAACACTACAAAAAAAAATACAGAGAAGAACGGAAACATCTACCCAAAACAGAGTAAAAAAACAAAAAAAAAAACAGGGCATAAACCAAAAAATATATATATAGAAAAGGAGAGAAAGGTAGAGGGGAGTCACAGATCAACCCTGTTTTCATCCCTGCAAGAAAACAATTGATCACTGAACCGTTGGTTATTGATAGAAAGCAGTCGAACCCACACCGGTGTTGCAGCCTTCCTCACCATAGCCAGAAACCGAAAGCATTCGAACCCGCACTAGTATTGTAGCCTTCCTCACCATCGCCAAAAACGGAATGCAGTTAAACCCCACCAGCGTTGCAGCCTTCTTCGCAATCTCCAGAAACAGATGTGCCTGTTTCCATTTGTTTTTGCTCTTCTGTGTTCAAATTGCATTTGAACAGTGTAAAGGTAATTTAATTACCTTCGCACTATTGATGCACGCGTGAAAGTGCTTCATGCGTGCATCAGCCATTTGCCCAGCCGATCACTGGCTTGGGCTAGTGACAGAGCCGGGCTGGTGGGGCCTAGCCCAGCCCCTGTGGAGCTGAGCTCAGCCCAACCACCAATATATATGCTGGGTTGGATTAAGCTCAGCCTAGCCCAAAATAAAAAAAATAAAAAGATAAAAAATATAAAAAATATATAATAAAAATTGTGTATGTAAAAAATTTCATATTATTTTTTATTCATTAAAGCCAGAGTCAGAATAAAAATACCAATTCAAATTTATTTCATTGTATTTTATTTAGTTATATAAAAATAAAAAAATATGCGTGCAAAAAAATAACATAAGATAAAATAAAATAAATTTATTCGGTATATTCATTGATGCTAGAGTCAAAAATAAAAAAAATACTAATGTAAATTTATTATATTTTTTTTTTGTTTTGTCTTTATTTAACTACATAAAAATAAAAATAATGCGTATGCGTAAAAAATAAATTGATTTTATTTGTTTATTCACTAACGCCAAAATCAGAAATAAAAAAAAAAATGATGAGTAAAATTTATTTATTTTGATACCTACGTAATATTTACCAACGTCAGAGTTGAAAATATTCGTAGTTGAATATTCACTGGCGCTAGAGTCAGGAATATTACACACAAACAATCATAGTATAAACCTACAAAAAAAATGTTAGCAATTAATAACAAAGATCAACAATGTAGCCTGTCTTAGGCAGGATATTTAAGGGGTGATAATATCTTCTCTTTTATGTAACCAGTTTTGAACCATAGAATCTCTGTTGACCAGTTAGGGTTCTTAGTAATTGTAATACTAGGTGGCGACTCTTTAAACAAAGACCATTCACCATCAAAAAATAGGATGTCAGAAATCCATTCTTTATATTCCATAAAATTTTTAAATTACATCATTAGCATGCCTTATGCTATATGGTCAAACAAAAAAAATATTATTTAAGATATTATTATGATTTAATAAATGATATCATATTTAAGATATTATTTAATTATATAATCTGTTTAATTATTTTAAACTTAATGTAAAAAAACGAATTAGCAGTTTCTAACAAATATAATTATCAAAACTCAATAATGTTTAAGATACATATTTTTGGATGATATAAAATATATTTGTGAACCGTAGCGGAATACTATATATAATCTTCCGCCGCCATTGGCCTCCATAAATAGCAGGGATCACGATCACCGTCTCTTAAGAAAAACATCAGCGACGCTGATTGCTAGGATATAGACCTCTTGTCGTGTAGTGGCTATTTGTTTTTTATTAATTTAAAAAATGGTAAGCAGGTACATGAGCTTCAAAGCCGAAGGATAGAAGAGTTTGCAAACTTATCGTGCGATATTAGGGTGATTGCCGCTCGCTCCAATGTAACTTATCGTGCGATACAATGTGCAAAATCTCCTCTTGTCTCTCTTGTTGAGATTTCATACAGTGTCTATTTTAATCTGCTTCTAATATCTGATAATATTTTTTTATTATTTTTACAACTCGTAAATTAACTCATTGAAAAGAATATGTAACTAAAAACACACTATCGATTGATTGTAAGCTTGATTAATACCGCTTTGAATGCTTGATTAGTGGGATATATTGGTCTACTATTACTATTAAAAATAATTTAAATTTAAGATTTTATTTAAAAAATCAAGCTTTTAAATTGAGATAATCTTTTAATAATATATTAGAATTTTGATCATCATATAATTATATATTCGAATTTTACAAGTTTCTTTTTCTATTATACTTGAGATTAATTAATAACATAAGATGATATTATATTAAAAAAATAATATAAATTATATTAATCTGATTGATTCTACTACTGGTCTTTCTAAGCAAGATAACTCTGTCCGAAATTAAGAAAATAACATCACACCAACTCCCTAAAGAAAAGAACGAGCAAGTCTGGTCGTTTATTTGAGTAGGTCAAAGATAAATGGAAAGATTTAATGTTTCATCTCCTTGGACACTGGCCAGAGCTGACGTTTGCTTACCATAAGTGAACATATATCTCCCAATAATTGAAAGCAGTTGGAAGTGGTTTGGTGATATTCTACGTTATCTTTCTTGGACTCGTAAAGTTTGACAAAGATAACCTGAAATCAATGTCGTCGCCAAAAAGAATGTATTTGTCGGTAACACTAGTTGGAAGTGGTCTGCCTTATCAAACATTAATCTATCTTTTGTCTTTTGTTTTTTAGAAGCCAAAAGTGCTACCGATTTTTCACGTACGGACATGAGATTTAAAGAGATAGAGATAGAGATAGAAGAGTTTGCAGGCTTATCTTGTCATGATAGAGTGATTGTCGCTCGTTTACATCTAACTTTTTCTTAATTGTCGCGTGACAATGGGCCTTCTATATTGTATTCAAAAAGTTTAAAGAAAAGAAAAGAAAACAAAAGAAAGGTAATCTGAAATATCAGACCACCTAGCTCAGCTGTTCGTTTCAAAGTTTTAAAATCCGGTTTCGTTTGCTAAGTTGATCTGGAACCTATCATTCTAAGATTGAAACTGGACTGTATCTAATAAAAATAAAAAAAGTCATGATTGGATATAATTCGGTGATTTAGTTGATCCGATAAAATCTGGTAAAAAATATAGTTTAAATCTCTTATTTTTTTTTTTACTAAAACAATATTGTTTTGAATTTTTTTAAAATAAAAATTGACCCGGCTGACCCGGTGACCCGGTCAAAACCCGGAACCCGGGCCTTTAACCACCGGGCCGGGTTTAAAAACTATGGTTCGTGTAATGTACTCCAGCTTAGAAAAATAACTAGATTATACCTAATATTTATAAAATTCAATCTCAAATTAACTTAAAATTTCGAGTTGAGAAATTAAACTAAAAAAATAATTTTACAATTTTTAAGAAAAAAATCATTTCAATTCGATTTTAATTTTAAATTTTATAAACAAAAAACAAAAAATAAAACTAGAAAAACTGAGATTATATATAATCAACTACACTAAACGACTTCTTTTTTGTCTAAAAAAATTGATGAAAATAGCCCATTTTTTAAATTAATTTAAACTTATTCAATTTTCATAAAAGTTAAACCAAACCACACTAATGATTTTATTTATTTATTTATTTATTTATTTCAGTTTGATTTAATATTTTATAAAAATATTTCAATTTGATTGGATTCTTTTATCCAACCTAACCAAACCTATTAATGTCCACTTCTAATATAAATCCGTAATATGTTTGGAAATGTGGTTACGGTTATTTTTTAAAATACTTTCTACTTAGAAAAATATATCAATAATATTTTTTTTATTTTTTATAAATTATTTTTTGAGATTAGCACATTAAAATAATTTGAAAATATAAAAAACATATTAATTTAAAACAAAAAATTTTTTTAAATATTTTTAAAAGTGCTTTTGAAATGCAGTGACAAATATACATAATTAATTTATATACCAAATCAAAAAGATTTTATTAAGATTCCAAAGCCATCAAAAAGATGACAAACTGGCAAACAAATAATAAATAGTCTTAGTTAAATGAAAATATAAAATAACTGAAACCAAGTAGATTTTTGGTCCTCTAAATAAATCCAAACCTATACAAATAAAGTTAGCTCTATAGTCTTCCAAGATAGAGCAAGATGATATAAGATTAATTTAAAGGTAGAATCTTAATATGGTAATTGATCCTCAAACACCAATTTATTTCTAACTTGCCACATACCCCATAATATTTTATAGCCTTAATTTATCAATTTAAAATTTTTTCTATCACAGTATCATTTTACTAAATTAATATCTAATTATTATTTGTGGACATGAATCATCCAATACCTAACCAGTTCAAGAACCTGCTTTATAATATCCAAATATGTATGCAATGAAAAAAAAAGATATCCAATTAGTTTGTATTTATTAGAGTGTCGGAAAATTAAATGTCATCTCCCTGTACACTTGAACTAAAGATCGTTTATGATTCTATATATCTTTCTTGGAAAAGATAAACTGAAAACTAACTGAGAAGTCATTGTCAATAAGAAGAAAATTTGTTCAAATCTTACATCGATTGCGGCTAATCTTACATAATTTATATGTTGCTTATGATGTTAGGGTGGCTGTCATACTCTAAAGTTTGACTGTTCTTGAATAAGCAATAAAGTTGAAGCACTGAATTATGTCGGATCCGCCGTCTTAGCCGACATTAGGACCATTGCTAACCAACAATTTCTTTGACTTAATGGATATTCATAAGAGAAACCAATCAACATTATCTTTGTCCCAATGGGTGTTCATAAGAAGTAACAATCAACATTACCTTTAACCAAATGCTTAAAAATTATGGTGAGTGGTATATTCTTATCTTTATATAACCCTTATATTATTTTGTTAATCCATATTAAATTGACCTAACACATATAAATCAAAAGTTGTGATGGATTATATCTTATATGGAAGCCAAGAGTTGGCATATGGATTAGATAATGCGAGCAAGATACAATTAGAAGAAAAAAAACATGAGAAATAGAAGTTGGAACTAGATTTAGAGGCAAAAAATGTTTTTTTTACCCAAATATATGAGAAATTGCCGGAAGCTAAAAACCATACACACATACAAGAATTTCTTTTATATAATATAAATTAGAAGTGAAGATACAAGAATCATCCTTGTTGGGGATGTCTACAAAGGCAGTAGAACAAACCTAATCAAAGATGTTGGAACTGTATCCACTCCAACAGACACAAAGCACATCCCACATAAATAAGCATAATACCCAAAACAAAATACAACAATGACAGAACACCAAGGCAGAGTACTGAAGGAAACAAATTCATAGGGACATTTGTTCTTACGACTAGCTAGGACTTACCTTCTGCAAGACAGACATATATTCTATTTTGACCTAACTCATTACACAACCAGAGTGAACTTAATTCAGACAGATCCAAAAGATAGTTTCTGCATGCCTGTCGCACTAAACATAAGCCCAGCCTCATGCTTCGATTTATGGAGAGCTATTACTGATGATCATCAATTGAATACCAGAAACCGAAAAGCTTTCTTTCAGCTCTGATACGGTAAATTCTTTCGCCATTCTCTTCCTCATGCATTGTCAAGATAACTTTATCTCCTTTCTTGAGCCCTTTCTGATGAACATAGTCATGCCATTCGCCCTTTAGCCAAGGTTTCGGATACCTACCTTCATTGCGGATGGAGACCTTAAGACTCCATTGCTGTTCGTTCATGTCAAATGCCACAAATTGGACCGAGTTCTGACCATCTGGCATGGGGAAGGCCGAGAGACTCCTAGACGGAAATTCGAGTCGCTTATTTTTAGCATCGCTCTCGGAGAGTATTTTGTTCATCACCTCCATTTTTTGTTGCAATCAAACGGGTTGAGCAAATGGTTTGAAGGATTAAAGTTCAAAGAAGGGTTAGTGGTGTGAGAGTTCAAGCAAGATAGTGATACATATATATAGTAATGATCATATGAGAATTAAAAAATTAGAGAAGTCTTAAACATAGCGTGATGTAAGTTGGTGATCGAACGCTTACATGTTAATTGTTGTTAATCATCGCACAACACTGACCAGCTTCTAGATTGTGATCATGGTATATATATATGATGCGTGCAATGCTAGAATATTCAAAAGGCCGGCACTAGTGATATTTCCGATCATTTGACTTGGAAAATTATTTTATATTTTGATATTGATTAAAGCTAAAAGGCATGTTTAAAAAGTGGATGATAGGTGAAGATAAAAAGGGTGATGTGAGTACTCGTTTATGAAAAGCAATCAACTATCATTGGTCTTTGACAATTATGATCTGATTTTGTTATAAAGAATAAAAATCATATCACGCCAACTTACTCCTAAGTGCTCTGATTTACATGTTATGTTTGCTTGCTTCTGGTTCCATGGCTAGCATGAGAAGAGTATAGAGGCTGCTAGCTTTTTATATATGCTTGGAGCTTTCTTTTGTGAGTGGTGGTGTTAAATATTTGCTGTATCTTCAACTTCTCTATTTTATGCCTCAGTTATCTTCAACTTCTCCTACGTGAGGATCACTTAGCTCGGGGCATCTTCTCATTCTGATTAGATTAAAAAAAAAAAAAAACAAAACAAGTTTTGCTGAGTATTATGGAGTCAACACTGTTCATATACACAGATAACATATTAATGGTACAGTGCATTTTTTATTATTTATTTTAGTCCTTAAAATTTTATTTTAAGCAATTTAATTCTACAACGAAAAGATTGATGTCTTCTCCAAAGTGCAGGAGTGTCGAAGTAATAAATAATCCGGCAAGACCGGGGTCGAACCACAGGGAGGTTAATTGTACAAATTATAAATAACAATAATACAACAACAATAATAATAATAACAACAACAATAATAATAGTAATAACAGTAATA